>NW_020438956.1:558408-595771 GCF_000699045.2 Agrilus planipennis
TTATGTAGTAGAAAATGCTTTGTTATATGTCGAATACGATCTACAAAGAGTTTTATTGTTATTAAAATTTCCGAATTTCAGTCAATTCACAAGGTTTACAAAAAGTCCGTACATATTATGAGTACTTTTGTCATATGGTTAAAATTTTAACGAAAATTCCGCCAACAGAGCACTTTCTTTGATAAGTATATGTGTAGATATAATAGGTAGCATTATTTACTAAAGTATTTAATTTTTATATATCGGTACGATATAATTTGTTTAAAATATACATGCATATATTTTTCTATAATACATATCCTCCGAATAGAATATCTTTTCGCAATATATTAAATATTACATAAATAATAATAATTGGAACTATACGTTTTTAATAGATAAGTTATATATTATTTTATATTTTCTCCTTAACAATAATAAAATGTATTTGGATTTTTTCTATGAAATAGGTCTACTGTAAGTAGCGGTGCTTATTTTGACAACATCATTAATTAGAATGAAAAAGAATCTTGCAAAGGATTTCGATAAAATCCGTTACCTAATTGTTAACTCAGCTAAGCTTGGATTCACCCGGTGAGTTCGACAAACTGGCCGAGACCAAAGCCGTTGGTATTAGCTTTATCTTCCGATCTTGGATCAGATGTCAACCTTACATCAGGTGCTGCAACTGGGGCACCAAATGGTGCTAAGGGGACACAATCCGGTAGGAACTATAAATTGTCAAAAGAAACTGTACTTATTACAAAGTTTCGGAAAAAAACAGATTGTTATCCAAATCTACATATACAGTGTGCGAAAGTGCGGATCTTATATTCAGTTGTAACATGCTGCTCTCGTCAATAGCATAGAAGACGACGCGCATACACCTACCAGCTCTTCGAAGTTGTACGAGTACGTATTTCTACGAAGCGGCACTTTGAAATTTACTATACCAAGGTCCACTCTTTCGCATACGGTATATAATATTATAGAAGACAATGACATTTTAAAACAAATTAAGAACAAATTGGTAATGTTTTCGTTCGTCTTTATGTCCTTCTGTCTATCGGTCGGTATTTCTATTTGTCTATCGGTCTATGTAAACAAATTTTACTTCAAAACAGACGAACAGTTACTACTTTCACTGTAGTATTCAGTGTTTGGGCGCATACACCGAAGCATCTACGAAGCGGCAATTGGCATATAGACTTTGAAATTTCCTATACCAAGGTCCACTCTTTCGCATACGGTATATTATATTATAGAAAACAATGACATTTTAAAACAAATTAAGAACAAATTGGAAATGTTTTCATTCGTCTTTATGCCCTTTTGTCTATCGGTCGGTATTTTTATTTGTCTATCGGTCTACGTAAACAAATTTTACTCCAAAATAAAGGAGCAGTTACTACTTTCACAGTGTTTGGGATTTCAAATCCGTATTACAATTATTATTATTATTATTACAAATACAATCCCAAAGTTATTGTTCTATTTTAAATAATTCGGGATTACTTTACAAAATAACCATACCACTGCTTGCTGATGTTGTTGAGGTGGTAACGCTCCAGGTGGTGGCATTGTAGGTCCAAAATAATTCGTTGGAGATACTGGAGGACTAGGATAAGACCAATACAGTATAGACGGTGGTGGTGGCGGATAGATCTGCCTTGGCGCTATTGTAGGACCTGACGGTGTTAGCTGTAATTGCGCAAATCCAGGAAAGGTGGTCCCAGGGGGAAACACTGTAGGGATTATGTTTCCACCACCTATGACAGTAAAAATACTAACTTCTTAAGAATTTGTATACAAAGAGCTAATAGGTTTTCTTACAATCGTATTAATTAAGCAATTCCCTTTTTATTGAAACAGTCAATAAGCAAAAATATTATTAAAAGTTAATAGAACCTTTCGAAAGGGTATTAAAAGGTTTCTATAACATTCATCCAGTATCTTTTTCGATTCTCGTATGACATTGACCTGTAGCAAATTTACATTTTTAGGTGACAACTACATGTGTACAAATAAAATAACTTTTTGTCCAAAGCAATACACGTTACAGACCCTTTTATAAAGACGGAACTAGTCATGCTATGATGTGTTTGAAACTATAGTGATATATGAATCCTCAACCGAAAATGGCACACCGTAATGGCGGCCACATATAAAAAATATCAAAAGCCTGCTCGTGATCATAGAGTGTAGAAGAAGGAGATGCATCATTCAGGTGAACTTTTGGTCACAATATTTAAAACATTAAGGACAATCGGTTTTAAAAATTCTTGGACTAATGGAATGCTACAGTATTTCTTAGTAATATAGGGTATTGAACAAAATAATTCGAAGTGGTCTGTATTCTGTCGAAACTGCCAGACACGGATCGCGATTTCGATCTCTTTGGATCTCATCAGCGCGTCGCAGGGAGCTCCGAAGAACACAGACCAACCTTTACCTGCTGTCTTAACAGCGCGTTTTAGAAAATACCACAAATGGCGCGGTGAGCGCCATCTGTAGTACGATGCTACATTTGAGGATTACGTATGCTCCAACAAGGTCCATTTAAAAATATGGATATCTACTTGCTGAAACTAATCCCAGCGTAGCTCACCTCAACGTGATAGGCACGTTACCATAATCGAACAAAATAATTCGAAGTGGTCTGTATTCTGTCGAAACTGCCAGACACGGATCGCGATTTCGATCTTTTTGGATCTCATCAGCGCGTCGCAGGGAGCTCCGAAGAACACAGACCAACCTTTACCTGCTGTCTTAACAGCGCGTTTTCGAAAATACCACAATTATTTTGTTCGATTATGGTAACGTGCCTGTCACGTTGAGGTGAGCTACGCCGGGATTAGTTTCAGCAAGTTGATATCCATATTTTTAAATGGACCTTGTTGGAGCATACGTAATCCTCAAATGTAGCATCGTACTACAGATGGCGCTCACCACGCCATTTGTGGTATTTTCGAATATAGGGTATGTTTCATTTTTATTTCACCAGAAATGCGGCCAAAGTCGCGGAAAATACGTATTTTTGTACATTACATTTGAATGTTTATCTTTAACCTAAATACCACTAACATTTGATGTAGCTACGTAGTAAGATACAAATTCAAGTCTCTTAACTTTCGATTTTTCACGAATAATTGATTCTAAACATCTCCGCACCATGTGACAGAAAAAGGTTCTACGTACTAACGTTTTGCATTTTCTAAAAGTGTATAAAGATGTTTCTCCTTCTTCTAGACTCCATGCTCGTGATCTTTATTATAATGTCTACTATCTATTGTAACAAGAAACATGTGTTATTTTCAAGGACGGTAAAAGTAATAAATAGACTCACCACAGTGTAGCAGAGTGTGTTACCGATCCACCTATTGGCGGCAGCAGACAACACCATATGTATACGACTCCGTATCCCGGGCAACCAACAAATCTAGCCCATTAACTTTCTGTGCTTCCCACGTATATAACAAATTTTTATTGACGTTTTCAACTATTGACTTCGATTTAAAACTTCAGATGAAAATGAACTTTTAATTTGACAATTAACTTGATTAAAAACATCTGTATTAGATCAGGTACATTTTTTCTTTAAGGGATGCTTTAAGAGTGTATCTTCAACATATCATCGTAAATGTTATGAACGAAGTATACAAATGTGCAAAAAGTTTTTTAATACAATAATTTTTATGTAAAAAATATTTCTTTGAAATTAAAAGTTTAGGAGGTATAGAACGTCAAAGTTGTGTACAGTATTTCGAAAACGCACTAAAACACCTAAAGCATTAATTTGAGAGAAAAAGTTTTAAATAAAAAGAATTGCAAATTAATTTTTTTCAAAAACTTAAGTACACTTTTATGCAGGGATCATTGAGTAACTAAAATTATGACACCATTTTGGGTGTATCCTCTAGGAGTATCCCAAAGTCATTCCTTAAAGAAAGGTCACCTTCTATTGCCTGGACAATAACTTCATGAATAAAATAAAAAAAGTTTTACTTAAACTGGCAATGAAAATAATTTGGTGTAATACGGGGAAGCATAGATTAGCAAAGGAAATCTAACATTAAACCCAAAAGCATTATTGTGACAAAAACATTTATTAATTAAGTGTAAATTTTATTAGAAATATATCATGAAGTAAAGAGCTGCGTACAGTTTCAGAAACAAATAGAATATCAAAGTGAATATTTGAGATTATTGAACTTTCGCTAGAATGCGATGCCAAAGTGTGTGTATTTTTTTAAACTCCCCATGCACAATACCATGAATGAAATTAGTGACATAACGGGCGGACTCGATTTTTACAATTTATAAAATTAAACAGATTTAAGCAACTCAGTAATGCCGCAGTTAGATAATGTGGTACTATGAACAAAACTTAGCGGAAGAAACGCAGTTTTGATTTTCTTTTAATTATATTCCGTATAGAGAAGAGTAAGTAATAAGATCATCTAGATTAGGTTCAAAGAAATGATGGTTTGTTAAAAAAATACTGTTACAAGAAATAAAGAAGATCGGTTAGTCACAGAAACCTAAGCGCTTCTTGTTTTTTTTTTACAACTTACAGGTCTGATTATCTAAATTTAATTACAATTTTACTTACCTCTTTTGAATACCTAATCAAAAAGTTTGTTACTAACAACAAATATATACAAAAGCAAACCTGTCCCTAAACGTGCAGATCATATAATAGTGAATTGGAAAAAAGTAATTAATAAGAAGCAATAATTAAAGTAATAACGGAAATAACTCGGGAAGAATTTAGGGATTCTCGAAACAATTGTTTTCCTGTCTTCTGCCTTTTGAAATTGTTCTTTTGCGAGTGCGAAAAATACATACCGGAAAGTGCCAACGTCAAAGGGCAAAAGAAAAGGAAGAGGAAATAGACGAAAGACGATGGAAAAAATACGTTGCTTCTGCTAAGTGAATAACGAAATATGAAAACCAGATGTTAGAAAAAAAAATAGGATTCGATCAAAGCAAAAGTTAGAAACACCAAGACATCAAAATCTAGCGAAAGCCAAAAGAAGGTATGCAACAGGCTTATAAACTTACTACCAAAATATGAAAACTTGAAACATGCTCTTATACAACAGCAAATCCTCACCACTCGCATGTTTCAAAGTTTGTACTTAATAATAAGGCTCGGTTACCTGACAACGCAGGAAGAAAACGTGAAGTTGAAAAAAAAACGAAAACAAAACCAACCGAAACGTTATCAAAATAACGGATAATACACTTCACGTCCTCTCAAGTATCAACCACAACCTTGCCTTTCCCAAAAAAACGTCAGCTTTTTATGCTAAAACTAAAGACAAAAGAATCCACCAATCAATATGAGTAACAAATTAAATTACAATCTATCGTAGTACAAATGTCATCTAAAACTTCTTGTTCACGCATGAAATAATATTTACCCACTCCGTGATTTATTATTGTCAATGATACTTTACCATTCAAAGACAACGTTCACCGTAAGGTCTATAAGCAAACAAATAAAAACAAAAAAAATTGCAAAGTTCGTCTTTGAATGGGGTGTAATATCAGTGCTCTAGTCCATACTTTCACAACAATGTCAGACCCAGTCCACTATGTTATTAGTTGCAAACACTTGTTACAAATAAAGCTCAAATACACAAATAAAATTAAAAAACCGTTTTAGTGGCTGTGAAACGCCTTCCGAAAACAACGTCCATTATAAACATCTATAGTAAGTACAATATATATATATGTATATCCTTTTTAAGTATTTAAAGGGCAAAAATACACTGTACCCTTAAGGCAAGTATGTCAAAAAATATATGCATTTGGAATGTGTTATGTAAATGTGTTTGGAATGTATAAGAACTAGTGTCAACGGGTAGGGATCCACCACCAACTTAGTATTATCACTATCAAAATGTTCGGGTATCTCAGAATGTCGACCACAGTATCATGTCATGGTAATTCCTTTGCAACATTATCCCATAATTTAACAGGAATAATTCAACAATCGCGTAATTGTCAAAAATATTTAGTAAATCTGTGCAATTATTATATAATTTTATATATTGTATACTTATAGAAAAATATAATATCAACAATTACTTCTGTATCAAAGTCTTATGATTAAGGCACTTAATTTATTACTAATAATTATTTATTGTAAGTACATAAAGCTAAATGTAGCTTCAATTTCTAAATATAGTGTAAGTATGGAATGTTTAAAATCACGTTATATTTTAAATAGATGTACCTGGCTTTTTATTTTTATTTTTTCATTAAATTAGTGAGTAAAATGTATACTAGGGTAGTATATACTATTCATAGTAAATAACAAGCGAGTAGAAATTTCTCACGCAATTTTATTCTATATAAAGTACTTATCTGAACGTGTGGATTCTGTACACACTTTTGTTAATAACTACAACTATTATTTCATTAAGAACGAGGATTATCGCCTGCTAATTATAAACAGGTACAACAAGAATCTAAACAAAACTGCTGCCTTGCAAAGCATACAACTAAATAAAAAAATTAAAAAAATTGTAATATATATATAACATATATATTTAAGGTTTTTTTGCTGCCTTAGAAATTCAAATAATTTTTGTTTCTTATTCGTGTGCGTTATTATACATATTAATATGTTTCGTACTTATGCGTTGGGATAATAGTAATTGTAAGAAACGGGAACCACTGTGGGTGGTTGAAACCTCGGTCTCTTAGCCGTTACCGTCTGATCAAGAATCGAGTTCTTTCTTTTAACGGTTGTGGGGGTTTGGGGTAGTACAGGAACGACTCCAGGCGAAGGAGTGGATATGAGATGAGGATATGCAACGGTAGGTCGTGGAATGCCCAAAGGCGTCACTCTAGGAGCAAGGAATAATTGCTGCTGAGGCAGGATTTGGTGCATTATCGGAACGGGCGATTTGAGAACTTGATTTTGATAAATAGCACCACTTGTCGCAGGAGCTTGCGTTACCGCCGAAATATTTTGATTAAAAACCGCGAGTCCGTTGTTGTACAACTGATTCATAAGTATCATTTCGTTCTGAGCCTGGGCTTGCGCCTGAGCCTGCGCGTGAGCCTGGCTTTGACGCACCAACAGGTTTTGATGGGCAATCATTTGTGCCTGTTGTTGCGCTAAAAAAGTTTGATTTTCCCAAGATAAATGGGGAGCGGTCATAACATTCTGAGTTACCTGAGCTACCGACGTTTGAGGTGTCGGTGGCGGGGGGACATTAGTAGGTGGTAATGGTGGCAGGGGCGGCAGGGCGGTAGGTAACATACCAGGGCTGAGAAGGGCGGGGGCTGCTTTTGCTGGAGACACAGGGGCCGAGATGCCACCCGCTAACACGAGATTCATGTCTTCGCCGGAACACTGGAACACTTCAATGTATCGCTGTTTCTTTCCGAATATCATGTATCGATGGTGTTTTTGTTGAGCAGCGTTGTAAGCAGATTGTTCCGAGTCCATTTGAATAAATGCCTCGCCGCTTGGTTGACCCTGAATTAGAAATTTTTGAAGTTTTTTAAACACCTTCATTAAAATCCTCTACAGGTTATAGTAAAGGTACGTATTTAGGGAAGACCAGAGAATCAAGGCCCTTCTTCTACGAAGTTTTTTAAAGTTACACTTAACATACAGGCAAAACGATTTTTCTAAAAAAGTGCAAAAACGGAAGACCAGAAGATATCAAGAATCATTTTACTTTGGGGATTTCTCGGCATTTTAAAAAATTCAACCTCGAAAAGGGGGAAGATAAAAGGAGGTTGCAAATTTTGTTTGGGACATGTTTTATTTGTGGTTGAATTTACTTGGATTTACTCGAAAGTTGCTCTTAATACTCATTGTTGAAATTAAGCGAACACATGTTTTGGCAATTTTTCAAAATCAACCCTTAAGGATAAAATGTTGTTGTTACATTTGTATTTGAAATCTAAGATGGCTACATTAAATAAAATTAAAAGTTTGTAGGGGTGAATTGGGAGTTAAAAGGTTTTATGAAGAAACAATATTAATTTCTGTGGAAAAGTTAGTGAATTATAAATGTGTACAGGACGGAAAAATAAAGATGATTGCAACTTTTACGAAATGTAGAAAATATTTCAATACGTACATGAGCATTGAACACCATATGGACCCCTTGAAACATGATATTTTTGGCATGATCACCCAAAAATTCCAATATCTGTTCGACTTGAGCCTCGTAAGGAAGTCCTCTTAGTCTAATGCAGTCTTTTTTCGTTCCAGAGGTAATCAAATGTTGGGGTAAATGTATCGGTGGTAATTGATTGACAAGGGAAGCGGGAAGTTCTACCACTATCGGTTCCTGTTGGGACCGATTCAATACCTGTAACAACACAAAATTTTTATTTATAAATGTGTCCCTTAGGAAAGTTATTGTTACAATTTACATGAAGTAGAAGTGAATCGAGTAATTTTTTAGTTCATTTATTATTCATGTTGCCTGTCAAAGACAATGAATGTCATTAGGAGAACTTTAATTAGACATTTCATTAACAATCAAGTGAATAACAGCAAAGATTTAATGATCAATTTTAAAATGTATTTATTATTTATGTTATTTTTCAACATTACACCCTCGTAATACGTAATACATTGGGTGGGAAAACAAATTAAGCAAATTATTTTCCGCGTTCAAATTTGAAAGAAGTCCGACCATTATACAATAATAAGAACCTACATGATCGCAATTTAAATGGATATTTTTCAGAGATTAACCATTTAATTATTATTTGTACTATTTGTAAATTGTTTTTCAATATTGCAATTGTTAAAGATACATAAATAAATTTTTATTTCGTTTTCCATTCATAAATTACACAATGCACAAAATGTTACAGGAAATAACAAAATATATTAGCAACAAAAAGTACTTTAATTAGACATTCTAATAATCGCCTTGCACATCGCACAGATTTTGTGCTGAAACGGCAGTTTCATTAAGTATTTCTTGCGCCAATCACGTGTCAAGACCATAAAAGCCTTGGCTTTACAGTCAGCAAATTAGGTAACCAAACTTGAAGAACATCTTTCATATGCCTGCATACACATGTATCTTTGTACGTATACAAGTCGGTATGTAAATAATGAGCCCATCCACCTGTTCGTACTCGTTTTGCAAAGGATGTACGTACAGGCTAACGACCTCCGTCTGATTTGGGTCGGATAATACCGTGTGACGCCCGACGATATTCGTGTTAATTTGAACTTCAAATAGCAGACACTTTGTACATATTCCGCCACTTAACTAACACTCAACATTAGTATGAGTTGAGAACAGAAGTTAGCACGCCACTTTACAAGCACCGCGAAAAACTTCCGACAAGTTCTCGAGAAATGTGTCTGACAATGTAATAACGACATGTTCCGCAAAACTCTTTCGAAACACTCAAAATTTTATGAATGAATTGGGCACATACGCGAACGCCGTGGCGCCAACAACTCGTTACTTGGTTGTTTGAACTGATACCGACAAAATGTTATTAATAAAAAAACATGTCTGATACGTATTTCACATTTTAATTATGTATGTTACATACATTTATTTCTTATTTTCTTTGTTGTGACCATTATTGAATTGAATTTTAAAATCATTTCTTCAACTCTTTTTTGCAATATATCCAGGAAATTGTAATATTATAGTTACAAATAAATAATAATTATAAGAGGCAATGTTTCCGATTATAAATTAAGTGATTTCCTTTCTGGTCAACTTCTATGCTTCGTTTTAACCGTAAGAGCGGTGAGAAACCTTTGTTCTGTAACTCCTCCAACTGAATCTCGGTTTAAACAGATTATTAATTGTAAGTAATCAATCTACTGGTAAACATTCGGGTTCTTGGAATTTTGAAATACTAAAACGCGATCATAAGGAACCACAATCTTCACACAAACTTCACTTCAAAAACTGAAGCTTTTCTTAGGATTATGAACATAAACTTGCTTCTGCAGAGAGATACCAAAAATACTAATGATTGAAAGAAACTGGCCTTCTGAAAACTTAAGAGACTCCGAAAGTCCGAAACAAAACAATTTTGAAAAATACTCCACGTACGAAAGCTTGTCCACGAAATTTAATCTCAAAATCATGTTAATTCGTTTTAAAAGTAAGCTATCAAAACAACAGGCACGCCAATCATTCAATCCACTACACTTGTAGGTAATTGTGGAATGCTAAATGAACCAGGTAGCTGCTTCGTCCATTCGTTACCTGGAAACCGTGAACATTCCAACCAAAAAGAGCAGAATTCGATTGAAACCGTTATTTGTCTCGGATAAAGAGATCCACCGAAAGGAAATAGTAAATCTCGAAATAGTTCACTAGCTGTTAATCCCATAAACTGTACCAATAGACACCGAGCTTTGGACTCCCAATTCACCATGGAATAGTGTATGGTCTATATTAAAACTCTTTCTGAGAGCTAACCCAATATGTATCCAAAAACGACTTTGTTATAACATCAAAGGCTAAAGTCGAATTGCACGAACGTTGTGTTTATTACAAACAATTAAAAAAGATCTTCATTAATAATTCCAAAGCCCAGGAAGAAATTGGAAGTGCAATAATAATAGAAGAAAGACAAAATTATTAGAAATCACCAAAAATGTGCTCAACGAAACCTACGCAATGTAGGGAGTAATAGAAGAATTAATAAATACCGAAAACATAGGGTGCACTGAAAGTCTTGCAGAACACTGCACAAATCAATCAACTACTAAGCAACATTGCTCACCAACTATCCAATAGGTCCATACTCCTGTCAACAAAAAAAGCATTCTTTTGCTAAAGATCTGGCCTAACCTAAACAAACTTTAAGCGAAAATTCTTTTGTTTCATTGCTTAGGATCTTAGTTGCGGTAGGAAAAGAACACGGACGATGGCTCTCGTTGGGTCACTCGAGCTTGACATATAGGATGAGGGTTCCTACTTTCCTAATATATCTTCAAATGCGTATTAACTTAAAAATCATACTGCAATACGTTACCTTCTAAGACATATTGAAACAGCTTTTGTAGGTATTTACCTTTCAGAAATGCTAACTGAGTTTCTTAACCTGAGAGGACGTATTGAAATAGTTTTTCCATATACTCGCCCAGGACTGAGTGCTTAAACTGGAAAACATAGTTTTCCAATATCGGTTCCTGGGCTACCCACAATTTTATAAAAAGATATTAAAATTTCTACAAGACACCAAGTTATACTACGAAATATAAATATAATTACATTGTACACTGCTTTGTAGTTCAGTCCAGTACATTTAAAAATATTTAATTGAAAAAGTTGTGACTTTTAAATTCCAATAAAATTGACTAAATGTTTTATTAAACCATCATAAAATCCTGACAAATTCGACGTGACTGTTCGTAAAGCTTAATTTCGTGTGAATTTCAGCAAATCAATCCATCGAAGCCTGTAGACATACCTACGTATCTACTCGCAACATTTTACTTATTGAAGTGTTGTTAGAAAAGAGAGCGTCAAGGGAAGAGAAGGGAAAGTAATAAGCGTTTAGATACCTGTTGTACTTCAGCGGTCGTCGATCGGAACAACTCGATGTATCTAGAGCCGATGCACTCCCTATGTTTGGAGAGAGCTTTGGGTGCGTCGGATTCCTGGGAAAATAAGACGAAAGCATCGCCCGTAGAGCGACCGTCGTATTTTTTTACAAACAGCACACCCTCTTTTCCATCCAAAACAGAACACGACTGTGGACCTTTAGCGAAAAATTCCAGCTGAAAAAAATTAGATATTAAAATACAAAAATAGAAGACTTTCTGTTTAACAGATCATACACAATTATAATTAATAGAAAACTGGATGAACTTTCTAGAGATAGACATGAAGCTGTAAATGTTATACTATTGACTATACGAGGGTGGATTGATAAGTTTCCGGCCTAACCAAGAGATGACGCCAAGAGGCCTACCTTGAGGTGACATTCTATAGTACCATCCTTGGATAGCTTGTAGCTATAGTTTCAGCCCGATCTCCTTGCTAGTGTAGGTTTGACAGCACGCTGAACAAGACGCCTCTGTGGTTTTCGTAAAAATGGAAAAGCAGGAAAATCGTGCTGTCATCAAATACTTTTATTTGAAGGGGTTAACGCCGAAGGAAATTAAAAAAGAGATGGACTCAACACTGGGGACATCCTCCCCGTCATATTCAACCGTTAAGCAGTGGGTTTCCGAGTTTAAAAAGGGTCGTGTGAGCACCTCTGATGGGCCTCGCTCAGGACGCCCCGTTGAGGTCACAACTCCAGATATGATCGAAAAAATTCATCAAATAGTGCTGGGAGACCGCAGATTGAAAGTGCGTGAGATAGCTGAGACCTGTAAGATGTCATATGAACGTGTGCAACATATTTTGCACCAACATTTGCATATGGAAAAGCTCTGTGCAAGATGGGTGCCGCGTTTGCTAACAGTCGACCAAAAATTGATTCGAAAAAACATTTCTACCGCAAATTTGTCATTGTATAAGCGTAATCCAAGCGAATTTTTGCGTCGATTCGTAACCGTTGACGAAACGTGGGTCCACCACTACACTCCTGAAACCAAAGAACAGTCTAAACAGTGGATTGGACCAGGGGAACCAACTCCAAAGAAGGCAAAAACAATTTTTTCGGCGAACAAGGTTATGGCTACTGTTTTTTGGGATGCAAGAGGTATTATATACATTGATTACCTTGCAAAGGGTAATACTATCACTGGTCAATACTACGCAGACTTATTGCAACGTTTGAGCCACGAGGTGAAAATTAAACGACCTCATCTGGCGAACAAAAAAATCTTGTTTCATCACGATAACGCACCAGCGCACACGTCAATCGTTGCGACGGCTAAAATCAACGATCTAAAGTTTGAATTGATGCCGCACCCTCCTTACTCTCCAGACCTAGCCCCGAGTGACTATTTTCTGTTCCCTAATCTCAAAAAATGGCTTGGCGGTAAGAGATTTGCGGACAATGAAGAAGTAATCGAAGCTGTAAATGGTTATTTTGAGGAGCTTGACGAATCAGTCTATAGAGATGGCATTAATAGACTGGAACACCGCTATGAGAAATGTATCAGCCTTGGAGATTATGTTGAGAAATAAAAAAAAAAAATTTTTAAAAACCTTGTTTTTCTTGGTCAGGCCGGAAACTTATCAATCCACCCTCGTATTAGTAAAAAAATCTACTGAAGAAGCTGCTATAAAACTAGCGCATTTCTTTAATTTACAGTTGGATAATTTCCTATAAAGAACTATGAAATCAACCCCGATATGGTCAGCAACAGAAGGTCATACGTAAATAATTTTCTTCTTATAATACCAAATACGCTCTTAGAAAGTCTTTTTTAGTCGTCAGCCACGGTGGCCTGAAAGGCAAAAATTTTCCGAAAAAAAGAAAAACAAATAGGGCAAACTAACTAAAAGATTATAATTCAATTCAATTTTGAAGTAATCGAAAAAATATACGCTCAAATTCTATACAATACATTGGGAATGACTTTCAAATCCAGCCACTTATTTTTGCCTGATTTTATATATATATCATATGAATAGACAAATCAAATTTTTACACATCCTATTTTTGCAATTTTTACGGATTTTATAAGAGATAACAACAATTTATTATTCCATTTTACCTCTTGTATACACAAAACTCCCTTTATACTTATACGTAATAGTCTTCTGAATTCTGATAAGTTTCTATGGTAACAGAAAAATTTCCGGAAACTTTTCAAGAAGTCTAAATAATGACCAAAAATACACCAATTATTTTGTAAACGCACTAGCACGAATTTGACGAAAAGAACATGATTTATCAAAATTTGAAGTTTAGGTGCTGATGTAGTAAAGTTTAATATCATATTTCAAATCGTTAGCAGATATTTACCCATATTAACCTTTTTCGCGAAAGAAATAAAATGAATATTAACTTTATATTACGAGGGTGGATTGATAAGTTTCCGGCCTGACCAAGAAAAACAAGGTTTTTAAAAATTTTTTTTTTTTATTTCTCAACATAATCTCCTCCAAGGCTGATACATTTCTCATAGCGGTGTTCCAGTCTATTAATGCCATCTCCATAACCNAAGATAACTTTTTCTTGATAGGTAAATTCGCTACAGCAATATACCTTAATATTTAAAAAAAATAGTAAATTACCTATTTAGATAACACTTAAGAAAATTAAACAGTAAAAATACTTATAAATGACATTGATCATCACGTTTAAATGATTTTATTACAGTGAAAGGTGTTGAGTTTTCTAAAAAATATGCGATTCATAATCGTATTTTTCTTGTGTCGTTTAAATAACATTCGGTATCTTTTCCATTTCATGTACATAGTTTTAAAATCAAAATTAATGCCTTCTTAGGTTTATATAAGTATTTAAAATCAGGCCAATAACATCTGAAGCACTGAACCCCTGCAACCCAATTTTAAAAGTCAAATAAGTTACAAAATATTTTATTAACCACTTATTGTCAGTATTTCTTCCACCTGAAGAAGCTACTGTTAGCTATTGTAGTGAAGTGATGATTGTTGCCAATAAAATATTTTACATATTTAACTTGGAAATCAATTTTATTTTTGAAATCTGAAATCGTTCCCGAAAATATGTAAAATAAGTTAAACTTTTTCAATTGTTATTACCGCTCTTCATAATTTAAGAGCTGAATTACAAATTTGCTGAATTTTCGTTTTCCAATTATTCGTTTTTACATTAATTTAGTATATATACACTATGTTATCTATGTAAACATTGTTACATTGATACAGTTATGCAATACATCTAGTACGCATTATTATTGCAAATAAATTATTATTATTTAAACACTAATTTCCAAACTTGTTTGATTACAGATTAACCTTTTTTAAGCTGAAATATCACTGCGTGGTTTCCTTCACTGATAATAACTTTTATGTAGGTATCATATACTTTTTTTGATATTAAAAAAATGTGTCTTGTCTATCCGCCTAAAAAGATTAGAAATTTCAATTTGAATTAGAATAAATACTTGATTGTACAATATACATCTGAAAGACGATGTAGTTATGTTATAACATAACCGTCAACTTTTCTATTTTGGGGACAACTTATTATGTAAACATGTTAAGCAAAAATGGTCTTATGCGAACATGACAATGACCTTCTGACTTTGAGGTGTACCCTTCTTCATGCATGACGTCCACTGGTACGGATGAACTTCTTATATAGGTATAATATACTCTTATGTGTGTATAAATATAAGGGTATTTGCATATTCTATGGATAGGGTCAATCATCAGGAAATCGATAATTTTACGTTTCTAATCTAAAAAATATCGATAAATTATTAGTATAACCACGATAATCGATATCGTTCTTAATCTTTTGTAATAATTTTAGTCAAAGGCATATATATTAATACCTCCGAATATACAGTCATAAATAAACTATAAACATAGTTACATTACTATTTTTTGTCCACAATGAACATAAAATTTATAGTCATTAAAATAGCTGATGTATGTTGCAAGTTACGACCTACTTTTTTTTTGTCTTATCCTCGCAATTTAAACATAATACAAGCCGTTATAACAATTACGAACAATTTTTTAAAAATGTCTACAGATAGCGTTCGCGTTACAGTTTTCTAATCTTCTTAAGTGCCTCATAAGTCACACGATAATGACGTTAAAACCGATCCGTTTTTTAAATTATAAAGCAAACTTATATTTATTTATATACATCAAAAAATAAATGTTAACGTTAAAGTGAGTAAGTGCAGTTCTGCTAGTATTTGAGCTTTTCTTCTGACTGTTTTTGAAGTTTACGTTTAGGATTTTAAAAGAAATAACAACCAACGAATTCATCTATTATTTATACTCTTTCCTATTTGATGCATTTTCAATACAATAAATTGTTATAATATTCTGCGTATAATAGATAGATTTGTAAAGGGGAAAATTCGAAAACCGTAAATTTATAGTTACAATTACAAAATAATTTTTTAATTGTAATATTCTAATTGTACGTTTTATATAATTATAATATGAATGAATTTTTCCAATGGTCTAAAGGTTGTAATTAATAAAATAAAAAATCATAGTTTGTTAGTGAGAAATATTGAAATTATGTTATAATGAATATGAAATGTGTATTCAGCAAGCTTGCATTAGTCGGGCCTGACAAACGCCCCATAGAGACACTACACAGGGGCATCCCTTATTTTCATTTTTGTAATAATACCACGATCAAATGGCCCATCTCGAAGGAAACATTTGCATAGTGATTTTTCTTCTTTGATATATTACTAATCGAAATAAAAACTTAAAAGATATTACTACCAGTTCAAATAAAACTTACCACTTGCTCCTTAGTACAGTCGTAAGGTAAACCGCGCATGCGCACAATAACAGCGGCACCCCGTGATAGAAAAGCTTGCGCTTCCATATTTGAACCTCCTGCCACCGAAAGAAAATCTTCTGCAGTAGCACGATACAATTCGATGTACCTTGTTCCGATGTGGTGTTTATGCCTCTGAAGAGCTATATCCCGATGCTCCTGACTTACGAAACGTATCAAAGCTTCGCCGTTTCTTCTACCACCGGCTGACAAACACAGTGCTACACCACCCCTACAAACAAACAAATAATATCGTTTTAAGGATTTTATATAACTAGGGTCCAGTTACATATAACTTAATCGAAGATTTTATCTATGTCTTTTATATTTTACTAATTGTCAGCAAGGAGGAGTTAGAGTTAGCTTTAAATAAAATTGACAAAACAGTATTGTATGAAAATAAATAAAAGTGAAACAAAAATACTGGTATGCAAGGGAAGAAAAAGTAGGGAAAGAGCGAATATAAAGATAGGAGACGAAAAATTAAAAGAAGTGGCTGATTTTAGATATCTAGGAAGTCAGATAAGTCAGGGGACGGAAGGAGTAGTAGGGATATAAAGCAGAGGATAGCGCAGGGTCGTGTCGCCTTTAATAAAAAGAAGTCATAAGAAGGTTGTTAAAGGTGTATGTTGGAAGCGCGGCGTTGTACGGGTGCGAAACATGGACAGTGGGCGCGGCGGAAAGGAAAAGGTTGGAAACTTTCGAAATGTGGTGTTACAGGTGAATGATGAGGATACCGTGGATAGAGAAGGTTAGAACTGAAGAGGTATTAGAAAGAATAGGAGAACAGAGGACTCTACGGAAGTCAATAAAAAAAAGTTTAGTTTTAGGGAAAAGCGAACTTTAGCTCAGGATAGGAAAGAGTGTAGATACGTGTCCAACCAGTCTTAGGACTGACGACCTTATGATGATAATTGTCAGTATTTGTGATGTAGATAAAATTAGGGATAGAGGTGTTTTAGGGGTACCTCTGGTAAAAGATACACCCAGTTTTAATACACCCACATATATATGTGCATCAATTTAATCAAGTGTCATTTTGATGATATTCCACAACTTTAGACACGGGATAAAAGGATGCTACGGGTGGGCCCTGGTAGCCACAATATGTGCTTTAAAACACATCGTTTTGACGTGTCAATCCTGTTCCAAGACATTTTGCTTAACGCAAAATTATGCGACGTTTTTATTTAATGATGAAGGGATATCTATTATTTTGTTCAAATTGAGAGTTTTTCGCATTTTCTCTCTAAGGACGTAATTACTAAATTAATTATACTTCATAATAAAGGGATGGTAAAAAAGGGACGAAATAGATATCCTACCTGAAATATTCTTTAGTTTTCCTACTAATATTGCCATGGAACTCCAGGCACGTTGAGTGATGCGAGATTACATATTTGTGGTTTTCATCATCATTTTTGGATTAAAATTGACTTCCATTAACTGAGATCTTACCAAATGCTATTAGCTAAACCTAACTACTTTTTGAAAATTCCAATACAAAACAACAATGTAACCAAAATGAAATAAACGATAATGCGAAATGTATAGACAAAACATTCTTGCCGCTTCATTATCATCTATGTGCAAGGAGTTGTTAAAATCTCATCACTAGCATTAGGTACTGTGTTAAGTATGTATTATACGTACTTATGTATTCTGTATTTTTTCCTGTTAATTTCTACTTCTGTACGGTACTGTAAGCAAACTGCCTACCATTAAGAAGACCGCAATTATTTCGATGGACATTCAAGTGGGTTATACTGAAAGACGATGTAGTTATGTTATAACATAACCGTCAACTTTTCTATTTTGGGGACAACTTATTATGTAAACATGTTATGCAAAATGGTCTTATGCGAACATGACAATGACCTTCTGACTTTGAGGTGTACCCTTCTTCATGCATGACGTCCACTGGTACGGATGAACTTCTTATATAGGTATAATATACTCTTATGTGTGTATAAATATAAGGGTATTTGCATATTCTATGGATAGGGTCAATCATCAGGAAATCGATAATTTTACGTTTCTAATCTAAAGTACACCGACCTGAACAGGAAAAATTAAGAGTTTACGTAGTAGCATCCTCAGTTAGAGATGCTAACAGTCTCACTAAAAATGACTCCTTGGGTATCGAAAAGTTCAACAGAACTTTTGATTTTCTTGTAAAAAAAATATAAATTTAAATGTCTTTCACGACTTAACAACGAATTAGAAAGAATGAGTAGATCATTCACCTAAGTATGCAATAATTCTATATATATATAATACAATATTATTAAATAATCAGGTCTTATAATGCCCTTCATCAAATTATAAGAATTATAGTTTGATTGGATATCGAATAATGAATCTATTAACCACAAATACTTTTATGATGCAAAAATCGATTACTTACTTTGCTACATTCAGTCCGCGAAAAAATTTCGCTATATCATGGTCACTGCTCTGCCATGGAAGACCCCTTGCTCTCACTATACAATTGCCATCGACGTCTTCATCTTTGGAACTGAAAAAAAAAGGAAAAAGATTAATACCAGGAGAAAAAGAGAATATTTGTAATTTGCAATTTTTGTGGATATGCATGTGTAATTCTTATTTTTCAAATTAGTGGATATGTTTGTAAGATTATAATGAATAAATTTTGTCACGCCTCGTATAAATATGTGATGATGATAATTATTAGGGTTTCGGTATCTGGCTCCGGGATTTTACAACAAATATGTGGTCCTCGTTCCAGAAATAGTCCGAAAATCATAAAGGGCCCAAAATTTAAGTGTCAATGCTTCTAAATTCTTTAATAGAATAGAATTAGTGGATTTGCCGGTATTAAGTCTTTTACAATTGAATAATGACCCTTTCTCTTTAGTTTGTGCTAAAATTTGAACAAAAATATTTGGTTTCCATCAAATTTTTAGTTTACTTATTTATTATTATTATATATTTTTTCTTCTGTAAAGAAACATTATTTCAATTTGGGAGGCATTTTCGGGACTAGCACCTGGACTTGAAATTTGATACCAAAGTCCACAATACCTTCACGGTCCCAGGATTTGGAAGCTTTATCTGCTATTATCTGGTACTTCAAGAGCAATTCCACAGATTTATTATTCTGATTACGGAATCCATATCTATGGCAACTCATGTGATTCAGTTTTATTTACAATGCAAGTGCAAAAACTTTATATATATANACAGCAATTTGTTACTGGCTGCTAGGTGTAACAAAAAATATGTTTTTAAAAACAAAAAATAAAATACTTTATTTTTATGCTGAGTACTTTTTTTTAACCTTTTAGTCGAGAAATACTTTATGTAAAGTCTGAAAAAGTGGCAACCCTAGGCATGAGTCCTTATGGCAGGACCAACTTCTCTCGAGGTACAAAACAAACGCTTCCAGCAGCAGAACTACTTGTTTTGCAAGTACGTTGATTTTTTTATGTTTACACAGGAATAACACAATTTGTATACTTGTTGCTGTCAATTTTATGATAACACGTCGTTATCGCGTATGTTAATCAATTTTTAATGAAAATATCAACGAAGAATTAATTACGAGGACTGTTTAATAACTTCAATTTGACAACGAATTCTAAACAGTTATAACTGATGAACTTGGGAACTTCTAAAATATATAAATTAAAGAGAATACTTGAATACATATTATTAAGCAATTGGTACTAATAATATTAATAATAAATAAAACATATCCACCCAAATTATATAAATGTATTTTACCACTTTAGTTGGAGGTTTTTCACACACTATTTCACGTCGATTTACATCCTTAGCTTTTTTCGTTCTATTTAATAATTGTAGTTTTTATTGTGTTTAAATTTTAAACTTATGCCGCTGTATTGTTAATTTGCCACACAGAATAAAATTAAAGGTAGTATCTACAACTTATCGCATATTTTATATTATAGATAGATACATACATACATTTAATTTGATATGACTGGCAACTGTAGAGATTGTTCGTAAATGTGACCCTATTAAGAAAACGGCGAAAGTATCTCAAGATAACTTTTTCTTGATAGGTAAATTCGCTACAGCAATATACCTTAATATTTAAAAAAAATAGTAAATTACCTATTTAGATAACACTTAAGAAAATTAAACAGTAAAAATACTTATAAATGACATTGATCATCACGTTTAAATGATTTTATTACAGTGAAAGGTGTTGAGTTTTCTAAAAAATATGCGATTCATAATCGTATTTTTCTTGTGTCGTTTAAATAACGTTCGGTATCTTTTCCATTTCATGTACATAGTTTTAAAATCAAAATTAATGCCTTCTTAGGTTTATATAAGTATTTAAAATCAGGCCAATAACATCTGAAGCACTGAACCCCTGCAACCCAATTTTAAAAGTCAAATAAGTTACAAAATATTTTATTAACCACTTATTGTCAGTATTTCTTCCACCTGAAGAAGCTACTGTTAGCTATTGTAGTGAAGTGATGATTGTTGCCAATAAAATATTTTACATATTTAACTTGGAAATCAATTTTATTTTTGAAATCTGAAATCGTTCCCGAAAATATGTAAAATAAGTTAAACTTTTTCAATTGTTATTACCGCTCTTCATAATTTAAGAGCTGAATTACAAATTTGCTGAATTTTCGTTTTCCAATTATTCGTTTTTACATTAATTTAGTATATATACACTATGTTATCTATGTAAACATTGTTACATTGATACAGTTATGCAATACATCTAGTACGCATTATTATTGCAAATAAATTATTATTATTTAAACACTAATTTCCAAACTTGTTTGATTACAGATTAACCTTTTTTAAGCTGAAATATCACTGCGTGGTTTCCTTCACTGATAATAACTTTTATGTAGGTATCATATACTTTTTTTGATATTAAAAAAATGTGTCTTGTCTATCCGCCTAAAAAGATTAGAAATTTCAATTTGAATTAGAATAAATACTTGATTGTACAATATACATAGCAGTATAGATTTGGTCGGTGAGTTATCAAAACTACGTTCAAATTGCGATCCATAATTATGGCTGTATATCGACATCTCTTGTTATCTGCAGTATTTCATATGTTAGATATGACATTACTAAGGTGTACCTGTCCAATTGAATAATAAAAATACTCTTCATTTAGAAGCAGATAGCAGTAGATGATGATATAACTAGGTCAATTTGCTTTTAAATAGCTTCTTCGATTTGATAGGTGATTTATCTCAACTCCATATGGCGTGCTGATGAGATCTAATAAGATCGAAATAGTGATCTCTACCTTCATGTTTCGATATATTATATTATTAATCATCAACTTTTACTGATCATATATTTTATTTAACAAATAAATTCATTATGTGAATTAGAATAAATTCAGGGCAAATAGAACCTTATCTGAACATTCTTAGAAAATGTTACTCATTTAAATAAATCTTATTTTCGGTGAGAGGGAGCTGTAGCCCTTCTGGCTAGCTTGCTCTTTTTTTTGGATTCTTCAAAATATTAGCAACTTTTTAAAATATCACAGATGAACTGAACGAATTATATTCTATCATGACCATAACAAAAATGTAAGTGCACCATCTTAGTATTTGAATATCGCTTCAGTATCTCAAATAAAATACCTTCATGTAAGTATTTAAATGTAAATATTAAATGGCAAGAAAATATTCAAATATACTGTATTCGAAATACTTAGTAATACAAGTATGTTTTCTTGCACGTCTCTGTTTCTAAATACAATATTCAATCGAAAAAAAAGTTATTGTTCATGTGTCTACAGATATATATATTTTCGTCCACAAAACAGTTTATTTTTAAAGATGTCAAGTCACGTAAAATATGTCATGTTTAAGCAATCGGAAAGTTCATTGGGGTCAGTGGTTCTCTCTTTTATATTTAACGTAATACTTCACGTTGTTTATATTGTTTACACGTTGTTTTCTGACTTCTCTAGACTACCCTGTCATTAAGGGGAGTTTAGGGATGTTATGTGAAGTGTTTTCGTACGATTACTTTATGAAATTTAAAAAAAATTGAAATAGTACTGAAAATTAAACAATGTTATCACTATGTAAAATAAATATCAGTTTTAATAAAAAATAGCTTATTTTTGTAAGAAGAGTAGACAAGAAAAATGACAATTTAAATTTAAATTAAAATAAATTCTTTTCTTTTAATAAACCATATCTTCAAAATTTAGTTTAGAAATTCGAAAAAGGTTGTTAAAGGTGTATGTTTGGAGCGCGGCGCTATATGTGTGCGATACATGGACGGTGGGCGCTATGGAAAAGAAAAGGTTAAAAGTGTTCGAAATATGGTGTTACAGGCGAATAATGATGATACCGCGGATAGAGTAGGTTAGAAATGAAGAAGTATTAGAAAGAATAGGAGAACAGAGGACTCTATGGAAGTCAATAAGAAATAGGCGAGATAGGTTGTTAGGACACCTTCTCAGGCATGAAGGTCTAGTCAGAGGTATATTAGAGGCAAAAATGGGAGTTAGGAGGGGTAAAGGTAGGCCTAGATTGGATTACTGTTCGTAAATAGTTAGGGATGTGGGTTGTTCTAGTTTTAGGGAAATGCGAAGATTAGCTCAGGATAGAAAAGAGTGGAGGTGCGTGTCCAATCAGTGCTAGGACTGACGACTTTACGATGATGATTAAACCATATCAAACCAAGCTGTCCTAAGGAGGAGGCACTTGTTCAAATTTTCACTTAAAATAAGTACTGCCTTTAGGTATCTATCTCAGGTGAACAATATTAATCAGTATTTCCATTGAATAAAATACGATGATGTACATACATGATACATGCATACAAATTACTAAGCATCATTTTTATGTATTCGTATAAAAATATTCATTCTTTTCCTGTTTACACTCAGTGTGGAATCAAAGCCGAAAGGGGTTAAAAGTCAAAACAATATGAGATTGTACTAACGATAAGCACCCAACTTTTATGGATGTGTTATAGTCAAAGATTGAAGTCGCTCCTAGTTTTAGCTAGTCAATCCTCAGGTCTGATAAGGAAATTTATTAGTTGAAAGTCCAAAGTGATTATGTGTTTCGTCCCTTGCTTAACGATTTTTGTCTAATCCTATGCCTATATGAGATTGGATTACGTTGTGATGGATGAGTTTCTTTTTCAAATTTTCAATCAGACAAAAGAAAAATTCAGTAGCTATTTCGGGATTTACCAAAACGCATTGGTCAAACCTCGGATAGATTCCGGAAACTATATATCGATCTTTCACCAAGACCTAGCGTATCTACAAAGAAACAATACGCCATACATTAGGGCAATAACAATTCGAAAGTAACGAAAACTCTTTGTAACGAATGAAAGGGCTCGGTCCTGTGAGTTTTATTGTACCTATATTAGAAGGACTTGTTTTCAATAAACGAAAAATAGAAATAATCCTTTAATATGTAAATTAATCCTTATTTAACTATTTTTTCTCTGAATAATATTTTCCTTTTTGTAGTAATCATCAAGCTAAAAATAACTTCCCTGATTGCTAACTTTAAGTGCGTTACAAATACAAAAAACTTATCAAACTAATTCCAAAACAATTAACGTAGACTGCAAACCTACGAAAGGTGGGAAACAATAAATAATATGTTTTGTTGCGGTAAATATAGGTATACGTAAGTACAACATGATAGGTAATGAATGACAAAGCATGTTAGTTAACCTATCTGCCCACCAAATATAAACTAGTTATTGTATATGTAGAGAAAATAATACTCTAATTTGCATTTTAACAAATCCTAATCGCATTCGACAATTCCTTCGCCAAGCTTTGGTTTCTTCATTTCGTTATGATTTTCAATCGTGCAACTGTAGATTGTATTTTTTATTAGACTAAATTAAATGCAAGAACACAATTAATTAAATTCGAGTTCGACAAAATTCTTGATTAAGGAAAATTTCTTCATACGGTTGGACATGGTTTTCACAACTAAAGTCCGTAGTAGAATGATGATTCGGACCGAACAGCCGTGGTCTAAATAAATTATTGGGTTCAGACGTTTCGTCGGTAACTCAGCTGACATCAGTAGCGACTAGATATACCTATAATCTTCGCCACTGAAGATGTCAGTCGCAGTTGCCGACAAAAAGTCTGGATTTAATAGTTCATATAAGGATTTAGACCTTGGTCGTCCAGACCTAATCATAATTCTACCTTATTTAATTTTTATTTCGAATACATCCCTTGTAGATATATATTACTGTTGTGAAGCCCTTAAGACCTCCTCTAATAACCCTTACAGTCCGAGATCAGACAATATGTAGATGTATTTCATTCGTTTGATTTTTTTTTTTCATAATTTGTGCTGGTAATATCCCAATTCTGCTTAAAAACTAGCTATTAATTATCGCTATGGCTACTTTAAAAAAAAATAGAAATTTGAATTGCTAAATCCTTACGAAAAATAACCCTCTGTCAAACTCATTCAAACTTTTGATTCTGGTAATTCTCGACGAGTAGATCAAAAGTTTCAATGGGCTCTAGGTCGTAAAAGCTCATCTTTTTCAGATATAGTCCCTTAAAGTTGCATTCTTCTGGGTACAATTACGTATACCTATTATACGTACTAAATACGTTCATGTATACATAAATGCATACGTTGATGTATTATACATATGTCTATTGCTTATTATAGATATGTCATGATTTCGGACCAAAGATGGTAATAAACTCTGCAAAAGTGTCAATATGGGGAAAATTGGTGTACTCAGAGGTGTAATCAAACACCAATGCAGAATATACATTTGAATTATCTGAGTCCATAAATTCTTATTTTTTAATTATTAATTTAATCGACGTAATAAGTCCCATTTTTAAGAAACTATTTGTTTTTCATTATTTTTGTTGTTATTGAAGGAATACTTTTAATTTTTACTTCCACCTTTTTCTAATATGTTTCATTTTTTTTTGCAGGCCCAGTACCATCACCTACGCATAGTTACTGCATATTACTACATGTTTGGTAAGTACCTCAGTATTACGTAAATGTAGAAAACCGTGTAGGTAGATCGTTACAATTGTTCGTTGCAAGACCTTGTTTCTGATAAGAAGTTATGTCACGGTTTAAACGGTATGCTAAAAAAACAATGCTTTATCAATGGAAAATAATGGCCACTTTTCGAAATTTTCTGTCAGACTATTGTCTTATTTCTTTTCAAAATTATCCTGTCAACGTGGTTATTTATAGTTATGTACAATTGTACTTAGTATTTAATGGTAATTTACAAAAATCGTCTGAAGGTTTATGTATAAAAATATTATAAGATCTTTTGATCAATTATTTATTCATTAAAACTGTGGCGTACTGTTTACGTAAAATGTAATTATCATACGTTTTTCGTACAATGGTCAAGTAACATAAGCGTGCAAGCATCAATTTTAAAAATAAATACAGTGGAATTCATTTATTATGACTTCGCCTATATTGACCAAACGCTTAATATGAAGTAATTGAAGTGTTAAGTTCGGTTTTCATATTAAATTCTTTATAGGAAAGTTTGGATATAATGACTCCGTTTAAAATGACATATCGTTTATTGTAACTGATTCTCAAGAAATCATATCAGGATATAGTGACCCAAATGATTAATAATAACATTTTCGCTCATTTTTTTGACCCTTCTCTTGTTTATTGATATTACAATTCATCGTTCTTTTTCTTTTTTTGTTATAAATATATACAATTTGTAGTTTTTCTCTCTATTAAACTGAACAACTAATCAAAATAGAAAGATGTTTATTTTCTAAGACTATGCTTTATATGGCGCTCGCATAGTATGACGTGTTTGTCATTTCCCTTCGATGTCATTACAAGCGGATTCTACTGTATAACTTATTCTATTTTATATCGCCTATCTTTTTTCTTTTTTTAATAGATTCTCCTGGCGTCTTTAAAAGTCTCTTATCTTTCTTTCTTTTTCATTTATTTTTTTACTAACCGTAAGTAAGCAATATATGTTACAATATCTCTTGTGAGTACTGTATATTTCTATCGTAATACGTGCAATTCGCTCGACTTAAAATATTTTGTACGCAACCGATATCGCATCTTCAAAACTGACATACGCTGATTACGACTTCGTCCTTATTAGCTCCCATCAGCATGCAATAGACAGCTGCGATAAAACGCCCACTAAACCGCAGCAGCAAGATTAATAAATAACCACAAAGAGGCAGGAAAAGTCACTTTCAAGGAATCTTAAGGTGGTTGACGTTGACAAGATTAAAAACTAATAGAGAGATTTCAAGTAAAACTTGGTAAATAACTAGACATTTATTTACCTACCCTGGCAAATTTTTATAATCATTAGGAGAATATTTTAAGAGATATTAAATATACAAAAAAAACATGCATTCTTACGTAAGTGCATAATTTCGAGATATGACAGGATTTTTCAACGTTAAGTGACAGTAAGGAGAATCTTATGATCGCATACATTTCTTATTTGTTTACAAATCTCAGAATGATTAGGAGTACCAAATATGGATAATGTTACCATAAAACCAAAAAGCACCATTTTTGTGCCTTAATAGCAATTGGTTAAGAGGTTAGTTTAGTTTGACCAGATGAAACATATTCTTAATTAAGGAGAAACTTGACAGCTTTCATGAACCTATAATTATTAGTAACAAATAACTGCAGATGGCATTTTAGTTTTCATGAATTTTAGTTTATCAATTTCAATTAAAAGTACCAAAAAATGGACTCTGCTCTCTTAATGATAGTACGTCGTCTTTCAGCAGGACAGAAACGGTCCTACAGAAGTGCGTTCTTACTTTTCAAGTTTTCCGTGGAGGTGCGTGTCAAACCAGTCTTAGAACTAGCGATTTTATGATGATGATTTACTACAATTGGTTCAGAAGTTAGAGAAGTCGGCACAATTTAGTAGCAAAAATAATACAGGATGCTTATAGAGCAAGATCCTAGAATCGCCAAACATTAGATACTTATTTTTTAAGTAACAAGATGGGTGGGAAAGAGTAATATTAATATGCATACCTGCTGATTTGGGCTATATACCAGATGCTAAAAACATACGCAAAAACATTATTCACTTTTTTTAAAGTCTGAGTGCTGTTTTTTACATATTGTTACAGAATAATCTTAAAAATTAATAATCAACACTGCCAGAAATTGTACAAAAAAGTATTAGATAAAAACAATTGTACATCCCGATTACCAGATATAGACAACACCGCAACAAAAATTCAATCTAGATGTTCTTAGAATAGAACACGGTAGTGATAAGACAGGTGCCTTTTCTATATAATATGCGAATTAATTAATTATATTAGTTAATTTTTTCTACACCACTGCAATCAAATAATGGCAGAGGTACACTAATAAAAATTTTGAATATGAGATTCAGTCAGCATTCCCTCGGTCCTTGCTGGATCATCTATTGGAGGGCATGAGTGGGGTTGCCACCCGTACTTTATTATAAAGTATTGTACTCTATTTCTTTAAAACTAATTAAAAATGAGCTTTTAGTTTACTTAAATCTTTGTTTGCCATGTTTAGAGGCTATTAATGTATTTAAGAGCAACACAAATTTGTTACTGGCTGCTAGGTGTAACAAAAAATATGTTTGTAAAAACAAAAAATAAAATACTTTATTTTTATGCTGAGTACTTTTTTTTAACCTTTTAGTCGAGAAATACTTTATGTAAAGCCTGAAAAGGTGGCAACCCTAACTGCAATCCAAAAAGCGCATATATAGAACCTATGAATTATGTACTTTACTATTTTACAGACTTGTTTAAAAGCGACAATACAATTTGTATGGTACGATTTGCTATAACTTTATTTAATTAATAATAATTTCCTGCTATTTTAGGTTTATAATTTCCTGATGCTACATACAACTGAAATGCCTCTCTATTTTAACGTACAACGCCGCTGACATACCTACGTCGTTGTGCATATATTAATATTTTAATTTTTCCGTCGCAAATAGAAACAATAATGCTAATTCCAGAAGCGCATTACCGACCATTGAATGGTAATCTAATAAAGATCAGTTTATTTATCGAGTCTACTCGACATACTCGATACTCCCAAATGCCCGCAATTCTAACAAGACCTTATCAACACTGAAACATTCTTATTAAGGAAAGTTTAAACGAAATCTTTCGTTTAATAAAAATTAAAAGTAATTGTCACAATTGCAAAAATAAAACATATATAAAAATGACAACACACAATTTGCGAAACTAATTTAATATTTTGCAATTAACATATATATGCTGCATAAACAAGTCAATTACAAAAATCTGATCATGTTTTTGTGGAATTTTACTGTGTCGAGTAATTTCTCTACGAGTAATAAGGTTGTGTCAAATCAGTAATTTAACCACACTGATGCCCAATATTTATCTGTTCCTTAACTGTAAAAATGGTGTATCATTTATAAACGACAATAGTGACGCAGNAAATTCGCGAAACTTTTTGAACAGACCTCGTATATGCAAAATTTTATAAGAAATATACAAATAAGGTTTTAGAGATGCCTACAATATGTTTTA
Organism: Agrilus planipennis; assembly: GCF_000699045.2. Taxonomy (NCBI): domain Eukaryota; kingdom Metazoa; phylum Arthropoda; class Insecta; order Coleoptera; family Buprestidae; genus Agrilus; species Agrilus planipennis. The sequence continues at coordinate 587,345 of NW_020438956.1, forward strand.
ATACCTACTCGTTCGCCAATCGTAAGATGAAACGAGATATTTATAAGTTAAATTAATTTAATTGATAAGGGCCTATATAAATCAAAAATAATTAAGACTTAGGTACTTTATCTAAACATTTAATAGCAAAAAACAATGTGCACATTGTATTCAAATAACAAGTGACGTAAATTTAATTTTGAGGAATTTGTGAACGTAGGTACTATTGGGTAGCAAGTATGATAAAATAACGGAAGATATAATATTTAACTATTCGGCTTTTTGCCATTTTTAGTTTCGCAAAATTGCAGCTTAGAATTTTTCATAATTGTGGAAAATGTTTACAAAAAAAATAGTTGTACAACTCTTTGTGTAATACAGGTAAATGCACGATATAAACAATATTTGCCACTCTATAAGTACTAATTCAATAAAATAACTAGACTTTAAATAAAATTAAATCAATTGTGTATAACCATATTGCGATTAAAAGCAGTTCACTAATCAAATATAACTGTGCCTCTCCACTTTTATACTTATTAAATATAGGGTGACTACCTATGTAAAACTTTGTCAATGCCAATTAGAAAAGCGTTTTTCATTACTTTAAATAAATTAGTAGGTAGGTAGATATTTTAAAATAGAAATTTAATAATGAACTTTCCGCATGCTTAAATGGAAAGTACTTCACCACTTATCATAAATTGATAATTAAAAAAAAATTTCAAATGTCAAGTTGCTACGGTTTCCTATCGCTATATTCAATAATTTGCAACTTGTTTATCCCTTCGTAGTCAGTATTTGCGGAATAAATTTATCAAGACTTAAGAAAAATCCACTTACGTTTCCGAAAAACGACTTTATCTCCTATTTCATGTGCCTGTTTTGATGAACGCAGTTACTATCACATAAATGTATGTATTCAAATAAATAATAATTCAGTTCACTAGAAATATCACAGATGTCGAAATCGTAAAGCCTATCAGTTATTACCGATATTCGTGCATTTCATGGGAACACGTCCACAGTTTTACACACGAACTGGTCGAGTGAACGAATTTCGACTTTGGAAATTCGAAAATGTTGGAACTATACATTAATACGTCTGTCTCGTTTACTCTTTAGTACTAATACTTAGTTGATGGACAAAGATGAAAAATATCGTATTGTAGAAATGACAAAGAGGGGAACATAATATAGGCGATTGGTTGTCGGAGCTGATACGGAACCTGATAAGGCCAAGAAACAACTGTACACATTTGATAACAGTAATTATTGAAAGTCGTTCGAAAACCGAACGTTTTCAAGAAAACGACATGTTCGCTATAATAAAGAGCCAGGCCATCAGGCGCTGAGTCGACCTCTACGAAATTACGAGCTGAAGGAGATAAGGCACAAAAATCCAACTTCGATAACTATCGATATTTTAATGTTTGACGTAAGACAACCATTAAAAATGTAGAAATATACAGAAAGTCCCACAAACGTTGTCCGTCACCAAACAAATACTTTTCAGCAGAATCTTATATAGAGCAGTAATCTTTTTAATCTTCCTGAAGGTCACCTTAAAGATACTGACCATGCATGTCAACAAAACGTCCATTATTAGTGACATTTAGATCATTCATCGGTTAAAGAAACGTAATCATCATCATTCGTGTCATTAGATCTACAACACACAAAGACCTACCTTTGGATTTCTTTAGCCCTGAAATCATTATAGGCAATTAGTTTTGAACGTTTTTACAGAAGGAGATATAATCTCTTAAAAGCTCAAGCTATCAATCACTTGATAACATTATACAGGGTGTTTCTGAAATAAGTAGCAAACTTTAGAGGGTGTTAAGTAGATGCGATAGGGGATAATAAAATATAAGCAACGTGATTAAGGGACAAAAAAATTTTAAAGAAAACTGATCCGAAGCCGGCCTTGAGTAACGTAAAGGCCGTGTTACACGGCGCGTGGAGCGTGGAGCGTGGATCGGCATTCCACGCGCCAGCCGCCACCGTGCAAAGAAACCGCTAGGACGCGCCGAATCCGTTACACGGAGCGTAGATTGGTAATTTACGCGCCATGTAACAGAAGCTTAAAGAGAAATTGTGATAACTAAGGAACTAAGCATCTACCTACATTGATAAAAAATGTAAACAGCGACGGTTGTGGAACGAGTAATAAAGTATCTACAGCTTACTACTACGGTACTACACATAATAATCTTAAGACACCCACTGCGATGACAATTAATTAAATAACTACATTGTTCATTATGTATTTAAGAGGTAACTTAATATCCTCTGGATTGGTAATAATAGTTTTATTAAATATCCAAACCACGGTTGAGGTATTCCTAAGGTGCATTATCCTTTTTATGGGTGGTTCGCCGGTGACCCTATTCTTTCATTAATAAAAAATGCTCGGTATTTGGCGTACTTCGTTTGCAGCGATCGGTCGTGCGAATCATTAGCGTTCTGTACTGGAGTTTGATACACTCGCTAATTTCGTTTGTCTACATGCATACGTAATATAAGGCCTAGCGCACACTGCTATTTTTTAGTCGCACAGCAATGAATCCGCGCGCACTGTCGCAACTCACTAACGATCATCTGTTGTTTTGTGCATAATTAATGAATACATTGTGGTTATCAAACGTGTCATATTATGAGTCCCCTGTTTCAAAGGAAGAAGAAGCGTCACATAGTGTTTTGCATACGGGAAAAATTATATCTGAAATTGAAAAAAAATTGCCGTTTTACTAACGTCTCTTGTTTCTTCTGCTTCCTTTTAGTATTATTAACTTTATTCGCAATAACAATTCCACAATACACATTGTTTATGTGACGCTCATATTGGAAATTACTAAAAGCTGCCATTATTTGATTACAAATACGGGCGTCTGTTTTACCTCCTGCGACCGCGACTTTTTAGTCGCAGTGCGCGCTAGACCTAAGACTACAACCTTAAATGAAGAAGGAACTTCGAATACATTTTTCGCGGAAAAGGTGGACATTTGGACCACCAAGCATTTACTTAATTTTCTTGTTTTATGGTGCCCTATCACTTCCTCCAATCATGCTACTAATTTCAGAAACCCCTTTATATGCAGATTGCTCTTCTTGTTCTCTACCACAAACTGATCAGGTTCAATAAAAAATGTATCGACTCCGTTAGTCGCCTCGCCCGTCCAGAACAGACATCCGCAAAAGATTTTTGAGCCGCGGTGTGTATTGAAAGAAAAATAAATTATATTGAAAGTGTCGTAGAAGTTTTGGTAAGATAATATAGCAGGTGACTTACCACATCGCCATATTTTGTCATTATTTGCATATCTTCAATGATGTTACAACATTAACAGATATATACATCGAATAAAATAATTCGAAGTAATCTGTATTCTGTCGAAACTGCCAGACGCGGATCGCGATTTCGATCTTTTTGGATCTCATCAGCGCGTCGCGACAGAACACAGACCAACATTTATCTGCTGTCTTAACAGTGCGTTTTACTACAGATGGCGTTTATCGCGCCATTTGTGGTATTTTCTAAAAGGAGGTACCAATATAGGTCAAATAGGTACAGAGAGAATAGTAGATAGACTATGGTAAAGAAATAAATAAAAACGTATTTTTCTGGAATTATTACTAGCTGACACGTGTGCTCCGCAATGAGTATCTGTCGACGTGATGGTCTCAGATCTCACGGTTTCATTGTCTATCTTACAAGCTCATGATAAGAACCATTTTTTTTAATTCTGTTAAAAATAATTTCATAAAAAAATGTAACAGGAATTGATAAAAATTGGAAAACTTCTCAACGTGTTAATATGATTTAATTTAAGCAGTAAGTGAATTCTATCATTGTCTGCATTTTTATATTATTTTATTATAAAATACTTCTACTATTTAGCTTTACAATAAATAATTTTGTATGATCATGAATATATCATATAGTAGATAATAGTTTATTGCAATTCATCATCCTCATCATCATAAGGTCGTCAGTTCTAAGACTGGTTGGACACGTACCACCACTCTTTCCTATCCTGAGCTAAACTTCGCATTTCCCGAAAACTACAACAGCCCACATCCTTAACTATTTGCGAACAGTTATCTAATCTAGGTCTACCTCTACCCCTCCTAACTCCTGTTTCTGCCTCTAATATGTTTTTGACTAGACCTTCATGCCTGAGAAGGTGTCCTACCAATCTATCGCGCCTTTTTTTTGCAATAATAGCCGACCACAAAAAGCGAGGAAAACGTTCATATGTCTTCGTTTCGTTATATCGTTTTCGGGGTAGTAAAAATCGTAGACGGTAAAAATGAAGCAAAATCCTAGGGTAGTCGTAACCTAAATTACTGATTATATGTATAATTTTTATTTGAGTGTACTTGAGAGCCCTTGCGGGAATTTTTATGAGCAGACTCGTATTCTGCAGTCAAAATATACATACAAGTATGAGGTTTTCGAAAATACAGCCATAATATATTTTATAGTAGCATTTATCTCACGACTTCGTTAACGTAAAAAAAATTACATCGAAATCGGTTCAGTCGTTTTTCGAAGATTAGCCCGTATAAAATAAAAAAAGAATTGGATTGTGTGTGTCTTAATAACATACAAATAACCGTATAGGAGTTTAAAAAAGCAATTGTTTCGATTATATAGACGGGCACTTTAACACACGATTTTATTAGGTGTATACATCTATAAATGTATATATACAAGGTTTGTCCGGAAAGTAATAGGACTGATTTTCTTCCACCGCGACTGTACTTCGGAGCGTGCGCATACCGACTGGATTCGGTAGAGGGCATTCCTAGCTAACGAACGAGCGGCTGGTGAGTTGTCTCCAAGCACCTGGAGAGTCAGAACAGGCTTTTTCGCGCGACGTGTTTCTGTGAGTGGAGCAAGCCGAAAATTTAAACATGTGTGAAAGTGACCCCCAATTTTTGAATAACGTAATCACAGGTGACGAGTCACGGATCTTTGAATATGATCCCGAGACAAAGAGTCAATCTTCCGAGTGGCAGCCGACTGGAAGTTGCACCACGACAACGCCCCGGCTCACACCGCTTTTCTTTTGGACAGCTACCTGACCAAGGCCGACATCCCAACGCTTCCGCAGCCGCCCTACAGCCCAGATGTGGCCCTCCGGACATTTTTTTGTTTGCTCGCCTGAAAAGGCCGATGAAGGGCAAGCATTTTGAGACGACAGAGGGGATCCAAGCAGCATGCACCGCGGCTCTTAAGGCTATTCCGGAGAATGTCTTCCGTGACGACTTCAACGATTGGAAATCGCGCTGTCAGCGCTGCATCGACGCAGAAGGAGCCTATTTTGAAAGTTTTTAAAGAATTGTAACGATTGGCTCAATATTTTTTTTTTAAATCGACTCAGTCCCATTACTTTCCGGACAAACCCTGTACATACATTACATAAACACGTGTCTGCTAGTGATAAGTTTTTGCTCTAGTAAAAAAATAAATTAATTTTAGTTATTGAAAAAAAAGCGCATGTGTATAAGCCTGCCTGCTATTATCACAACTCTTATGTTTGAGAGCTTGGCCTTACAGCGCACTGGGTTATTGAGGATTTGGTTCGTTCGCAGAGGACGTTGTTCCTTCTTCTGCTTAAAAAAAAAAAACGTAACAACCCTCTACATTGTTTACCTACACATCCCATGCATACTTCGATTTAGAATAATAACGTGTTGTCTAATTGCTTCTGCACTCAGAAGCTCTCGTTACTACTAAATTATGATAAGAATTGACGACCTTTATGGTATATGTGAAGGAGATGTTTACTTCAAAGTTCGGAAAAAAATGCAATTCATTTTGCAATCTCTAAAAATAATAAATTACCTTCGAAAAGTGATAAGAATTTTTGAAAATACACTTCACCTTGTAACTCATTGTTTCTCATAATCAATAATATAAGAGATGAATTAATAAGTATCTTTCAATTTACAAAAATAGACAAAATAAGTAAGAGGTATTACAAGAGGATGATTGTCAGACCTAGGAAATTTAAAGTCAGTTTGGGAAAAAGGGGATTTTTATTAACTTCCTTAGAATATCTAAGGAATTATTAGTATGTTTAGTAATATTATGCAACAAACGAAAAAGATTGCAGATTTACCTCATCAAAAGGTCGTCAGTCGTGGAGTTGAATACTCACTTCCGCCCTTTTCTAATCTAATCTAGGTCTACCTCTACTCCTCTTAGCTCCTATTTCTGCTCTAACTAGCTCTTCATACCTGAGAAAGTGTCCTACCAACCTATCTTGGTTATTTCTTTTTGGCCTCTAAAGCGCCCTCTGTTTTCCTACTTTTTCTAGTGACTATTTCTAATTGTAAGTAAAATTGGTTTTATTAAAATTGCTCATAGAATCCTCTTGGATATTATAACATTCCGATAATCACTAATCACAGTTTATGTGATTCCCCGTCGGTGAATACACTGACAATATTTTACGGTCCCGATTTTCTGCTACTTTTAGTGTAACAGTGATGACAGAGCCTTTGTACTTTAAAAATAAATAATAGATTAATATTAATTTATTCAAAAAAGGTGCAGACGTACAAATTGAAACTATGTAGGAAACTCTAGGGTAAATATGTATAGTTGTCAGATTGTTAAGGAAATCCAGGGAAAAGTCCGCAAAGACACCAGGGAATATGTATGAATCATCTGGCAATCCTGATAATAAAAGTTACATTTCTTAATGAGTAACGTTCAAAAACAGATGTTTATAGGTGTACTTTTTTATACGTTATAACAACATAGTTAGTAACAAAGTATGCACCACTCATTCTTATGTATATCTGCCGGGTTTATTACAAACTGTGGGAGCATGATTCAATGAAACCTACAATAACATGACAACAATTGACAAAGTTGTTAAAATATATACGTACTTAGACTATCTGCAACTAAACAATGAGCTGATATATCCTATTGTTATAGGAAGTTACAGATAGTTATTTTTATTTTAAACGCGACTATATTCAATTATTATTTGTAGGTAGGTACTTGTGCACCATTTATTATTTTTTGGTTTGTTTTCAATATTATTATTTCTATTTAACGATTAATATCAGACAGAATCTGCAATTCAATAGTTACAAAAAGGCAATTAAAAGAAAAATACACACAAATATTAAATAGTGGAGAAAATGATAAAATTTAGAAACTAAATCACTAGAGGGCGAATGTTAGTTACTTAATTGAAATTTAGAAAGTGTTTATCATACAAAAACCATAAAAAGTTTAGAATTTTCCGAATTTGTCGGTATAAGTGAGAGACATTAATACCAACATAACGCTACAAAAAACTCGAAAATCGAATATACGTAACCGCGGAAATTCAAAATTCGCGAAACTTTTTGAACAGACCTCGTATATGCAAAATTTTATAAGAAATAGTATTGCACGAAAACAAAAGTCGCAAAAGTATGAAGAATCAGGCAGTCAGGAAACAAAAAAATCAAAAGAATGACGAAAGGGAAACAAATGATGCCTCGCCTGGCGACTATGTAGTGACCACTGTGTGTGTCATGAGTCTTAAGTCAATTAAAATCACCTTATCTAACCTTGAACTCGGTTTCTCCTTTGCAGCGTAAATTTATTCGCACTGTTCTAAAAAAGAATACCGACGACATTATCTCATTTATAGCAGTATATATAACCGTATTTTTAATGAAAAAACTATGTAATTTACCAACTATTAATTGTTGAAACATCTGATGCTGTTTATTTTATTTATCTCGGAACTTTACTTAAAAATTAAGGGTTAAAGGTTTATGCACAATTAGAATATATTTGCAGATAATGAAAATAATATCTATTAAAAATAATTAAGGCTATATAGTAATGCTTCTTTTAATAAATTATTAAAACATTCAAATCGTGACAATAACTAATTTGTAAAATATTTTAAAAAATTCTTGACTGGTGTCTATTTCATATTACAGGCAGTTTGTGTGTACACTTGTTAGTGCTTCTCCTACAATTAACTATTGAAACTTTATAGTCAAAGGTCATAGGACGATAATGCATATCATGAATCGGCCCCAAAGGTATATCTGAATTATTATTTGAGGGTATATTGGTACTCTCTGTCTATTTGGTTTTTAAATAAATCCAAAAAAACGAAAAATCAGAAAATATTTTTTTCTCAAAAGTGGCTTTGAATGATATTTATAGACATTATAGATGTATATAAGGGCTATACTCGAAAAAAATAACAGCTCAGAATCTGTGAATCATCAAAAACAGGCGATTTTTTCTGAAATAGTTTTATTTCTTTATGATAACAATTTTAATTTTTTTTATATCTTTTCCAATGTAGAATAACCTCTCAAATCAAATCAATCAAAAAGGGACGCCATATTGAAGAACAATAAAACCAGATTATTTTATATAAAAATCGATTTATTTCAATGTTTATACCT
>NW_020438956.1:596242-640716 GCF_000699045.2 Agrilus planipennis
TAATCAAGGAAGAAAAATCACCTACTTTTCTGTTTTTTTTTTCAAATTTTTTATTGTTTTTTAATATAACATACCTTTTTGATAAATTTAACGATTTGAGAGGTTATTCTACATTGGAAATGACAATAAAAAATATTTTAAAATTGTTATAGAAAGTTACAAAACGTCTTCTGCAACGTTGTAGAAATATTTCATAAAAATGAGTTCATAGTGTAACATTATAAGAATTGAATGTTGTTGCTGTGATATTTTCTACGTTTATAGGAATGTCCTCCCAAAAAAACTATGTAAACTAATAGTTTCCACGCCTAACATCCGAATATGTACCTGTTTGTGAATTCTTGTACAACATACCAATATTTCAAGAAAATAGGAGGTGTGACCCATAAACAATTACCTGTTTTTTTTCCTTCGGTTCACTCTATCGTCTTCTGTAATTATTTATTCTTATATCTTTCACGTCAGTTCCATAATACCAGCCTACATATACATATAAAAATCATGGAGACAGGTTTCAATCTACGATATATATTCAATTAAAACTATTCTAACTAGGTACACCTAATTTTGGAGTAAATTAGATGGAAATTGGTAAAATGATTGCATGGAGAAAATAAAAAAGAAAAATTTACCTAAATACTAAAGCGATATTTACAATTTGTCCCACTAGCCAGTTGGTTCGTCAGAGAAAATAATAAAAATTACAATTTGAACCCCGAATTTTTAAAAATAAAATCCCAGCAGAAATAAATTTACTAATTATTTTAGTTGATATTACAAATTAAATTGTAATAATTANCAGTTCACATCAAGTCAGAGTTGGCAGTCCTTGGTTTAGCAAGCCATTGTTACAGTAAATATTTTTTTCTTTTTTTTTTTATATAGGTATCTACCATTCCGCTTATTATTAGCATTAATTAAAATAGATGCGACTTACAGATATTTTTAGAAAAAAAAATCGTTGCGCAATATTTTGCAATCATATTTCGAGTATGCTCACAGCAACAAAGATACCCATTTAGAATTAAAAAAATTTTATTGAACAGCATTATTTATATGGATATAAAAAGAAAACTATAAAATTTAAAATACCTCGTACTCGTACTTAATAACATATAGTCTCTTCCAGTCAAGCTATTATGCTAATTTGAAAATAACACCTTTACCCTTATGTAGATCAGAATATAAAGGGTGTGTCTAGGATTAATTAGTATTAGTGTAATTTGCTCTTCGTTTTTAATTAATTGTTTAAAGTTGAAATGTAACTTTTTGTTTCTTTTACTTTGCTAAAAACTTGCATAACAGGTGCAATAAGTTTCGTTACAATTTCGTAAGTGTGATGAAGCGAATTTACATCTAAAGGTGCTTCCTTCCTAACTTCCCACAATTACACCCCACCACTTATTGTAAGTAACATAGGCGCACCAGTTCGTTAAAAACGTTATTCGTATGAATAAGTACTACAGCTATAATCAACGTTCAGCATACAACTCAGAGAAAACTGTAGAACAAACTTCTACAATTGTAGAACTTTTCATTACAAATAGTAGCGAATATATAGGGACAGAAACAAGTTGTAGTGAAAATTAATATAAAATTGTAATTACCTTTTTTCTTACAAACTGTTTCTCTCTCTACTACAACGTTAAAGAATATGTACTGCAAATTGATCACAAAAATGACTTTTCATTGTAGCATACTTGTTTACAAGAAAGAATTATACAATATAGTGTTGTAGGTATGCATGTATCTGAGAGAGAACAGAAAACTGAAACGCAAATAAATATTCAATAAAAATTGCTACATTTTTTCTTTATATTTTCTACAAAATTTATTTAATGTTACTACAATTTGTAGTGAAATTCACGCAGTTGTTGTCGTAAATATTTCATTTAAATTGTAAGTAATTTGTCTGAGCCCCTGTCGATATTTCTCCTACAATTTACCACTACAATTTAATAGTCAAATTTAAGTTTACCGTTGGTTAACCTTACTGCAAATTTGGGTTGCATTTCCTACAAAACTGCCTCTACAACGTTGTAGTAATTTTTCATAAAGCATTTTTTATGGGTGTAGTTTTCTTCATGTGAAAAGGTGTATGCGTGTTTATCATTTTTGTAACATAAACCATTTCTGAATTTTGAATGTATGATAGATTAATTCTTTTTGTTGTTAATGAAATTTTATCAAAAGCCACATAGTGTTATTGTCCGTAGTGACCAACATCCGTTTAATGTGGTTAGAATCAGAACTGTGTAGAAGATTTACATACGTTTCAAACATGTTCATTTGCTTTTACTATAAACCACTAATATCATGAAGTGAGGTATCTCCATTATTTAAGTATTTACTATCTCTAGACGGCTATATTATTGTACATATGCAACCGATCCCCTTTCCTTATCATCACAAAACTCTAGACCACGATAAGAAAAAAAAAATATTTTTTCCACCGATATTTGCCTTCATACTTCTGTTTGCCTACCTACACATTCATAGACTTAAAAAGTTAAATAGTTGTGTAAATAAAAATTTCTATACATGGTGAATGTAGAGGGCGTCAATTTTATCAAATCATAGAAGAAGTTAATAAATACATGGATTCTAAAATTGTACTCACCATATCCCTGGCTCTAAAACCAAATTTACAGTCTCGACAGCTTCAAACCTGTGACCTAAAAAATAAGAAAGAGCTTTATTAATTTTTCATCTTCCTGCGTTTTTCATTTTCTTTTTTAATAACAGATTCATTTAAGATAATGTTTTTCCAATTTAAAACAATTCCTTGATGTTTTATGTGGATATTAAAAAAAGTTCATGAAAATTTTAGTAGGTGCGATAAAAGGGACATTTTTTATTTTAATTTAAATAAATTCCTTTCCTTTTATCTGTAGCCCTAATCGACCATTCTCTAGCAATAACATTATAAATACAGTAGAGTAATTTCTTAATAATAATTTACCATACACTGCAGTGTACAAATCAAAATAATTGCATAAAATTGTAATCCGGAACCTCTTTTGCAATTAATCAATAAGGAAACGGTTAATTTTTAATTAAAAAAAATTGTATGAATAACAAAATTGTTCTAATTCAAATTGTAATAATTAAATAATTTCTTAATACTTACAAAAGTATCTATTCGCTAATGTAGGATGAGTTGTTCTAACAGGTTCAGATTTTGAATTGCGAGGGTAGGAAATATAATTTTAATGTCAACGAACAGTTGCAAAGAAATGTTTACGTAACACGACGAAGGTTTAATAACACCGCTAAATTTTTCTTAGCGTCAGCGACACGTTGCATAAATTGTTACCTTCAATATTAAAAAGTGGCTGTATTAATATACCGGGTGTCAAAAGGTAAATAAATAAATGTAAGCCAACTGTTACTGGTGTCACACAATAATTCAGCAAAGGAAAAAGAATATTAAGTTATATACTTCGTTATTTATTTCAACAACTTCCTGGTTTATTACATTTGGAGCGATTTATGAAATTATGGAGTTACTACGTATATTTATAAATCATAAAAAAATTTGGTTATCTCTTTTGTAGCAATGGAACCCTTTTTAAAATGTGACCCTTATTAAGACTATTCTTTATTTTTCTGTATACAAAATACTGAATAGTCATGATCAGGGTGCAGATGATTTAAATCAATTTGAACAACTTAAAATCTAGCTAAAGTTATATTTACAAAAAATATTTTAAAAATGATTTTTTTACAAAATTATTGTTTTTTTTATTACGATTTTTATTAACATTGATCATAAACGCGACATCAAGACATCTCAATTCTAAATTATTCTTTCTCACTACACCTACTATTTTACCTTTGGCATTTTTAGTTTTTTTTAATAGATTAATCAAGGAAGAAAAATAATTACTATCATTCAAAAAAGTTCAAGCTAAAAACTATCGCTCAAATAAACTTTAAAAAAAAAAAATTTTGGCTCATGTGCACGTTCAACTTCACATATCCCAAAACGCTTTGTTTAATGTAGAGTGATACCAAAATACCTATTACTTTTTTAGCCAGATTGAGAACTTTTGTAATTTTTTTGATGAGCATGATTGTTAAATGTCTTATTCCAGAAAATTTCACTTCCTGGTTGAGAGGGTAGTAAAAATAACATGCGCACCAGGGGGCGAACGTTCTTTGCATTTCCTAATTTGTAATCTATTAATATTATAACGGAAATCAAGTTATGTGAGATTTAGAAACAAAGGCTTTCACGGCCGGAATCCATAGTAGAATGAAGATTCGGGCTATAGGGCTGTGACAGTCGCTGTCGAGACTTCGAGATATAATCCACGTCCACGTTGTCAACGTAGCACTACCACTGAGGATGTCAGCCGCAGTAGCTGACGAAACGTCTAGACGGAATAGTTCACTTAGACCACGGCTAAGGCGGCCAACTTTATAAATAAGTCAATGCGGGACAACAAGACTGAGGATTTTTTGGACTTGTTGGTGGTGTACTTAAGTTAGAAACAAACAACACTACTACTGAATTAACATTTATTTTTAAAGTCATATTTTTCGCATGAGTGGCATTTTTTACAAGGTCTGAGTTTTGGTTCAGAATGAGGGACATACGGGACGCCTTAGACGATTTGCGGGACTATTTTATTAAATATTGCAATGCGGGATTTCAACTGTCATTACGGGACGGTCCCGCAGAGTGCGGGACGGTTGGCCGCCTTAACCACGGCCCTTTAGCCCGAATCTTCATTCTATTATATGAGATTAATATTTACTTGTAAATTTACATTGTCATTTTTACTCTCGTGCTAGCGAAACGTTAGGAAGTAACTTCAACATACAACGGCGTTCTGAAATCCAAATCTGAACAGCATCAGTTTACCTACTGGCCATGAAAACCTTTATCAATTTGTCATGTTGGGTTATATGAAACTTAAAATATACAATAGCGAAAAAAATCCAATTACGTCCCTGTACACATGCTAGTAGTAATTGAAATACTGGGCATATTTGTAAAATTGATTAACACAACGAAATTTTTAGACTAATTTCAAGATTTCAAATTATAAACGGTCTAGTTGGAATAAGAAATCGAAAATACGTCAAAGAATTCAAAAGATTACTTCTAAAAATTTTCAAAAACTTGCCGATTGCTAATCATTTCAAACGTTTATCAATTAAGGATTATTTTATATTATATAGTAGAATTTAGAGTATGAAATATCTGCAGGATATTTACATGGTGAGGTGGCACTATTGATAATTATTAATATTTTTTTAAAATTAACTGTTAACTCAGCTATAAAATTGTATCATTCTCTTACTGTGTATGTATTTTCTTATTCTAACATGAGCAAAATTTTATTAATAATTTATGATTTCAAACTAAATGCCGTATTATAATAATCTAATGTAACTCGTACTTATCTCAATAAATGCCCAAATTGGGTCATTTGGACTATACAAAATTCATGCTGAGTAATTAATGGTAACAACATCATCCTAAAGTTAATATCACAGCGTGTACTTTAAATGTTTAATAAGACAACTCATTTAATAGCAATGTGACACTCACCTTCTTCTATTAGTTTCTGTACTATGTTCACCATATCTTTCGCTTCCCTTTTGTAGAACTCGTTCTCCGTTTCGGGTTTTAATTCTAATACTGTGACGTCATTAAGGAAATTTTTATCGTGCATTTTTAAAACAATAGCTAATGTTGAATAATTCGAGTACAATGAGTAGTTTCTATGCTAAACAACTACAATATTACGACAGAACGATAGGTAAATTTACAACGAAAAAAAATACCGCTTCAAGCGTTCAATTATCTTACACAACTTTATTATATCTATTTAAAAAAAGTTATGATGAGTTCTTTTAAAAATATTATTTTGCTTTGTTTTATTTTTAAAAAAGGCGAGGAATTTCTTAAACTTTTTACAATTTATTGCAAAATACGAAATGGAAAATTAAATATTAGAAATCGTAAATTTTCATCTTCACTACAATTTACATTTATGTACATATGCTTCAACTTCCTGTTGTCTGCAACTTTGCACATTACCTTTCATTTTAATTAATCGTAAGTTATATTTCACTGACTTTTATTAAATAAAATGCGAAAAGCTTCTTGCAGTGGACAAGCGTTTATATGTTTCAGAACCTGAACCCCCTTATCTTTTTCTAAGCATGCGGATCAACAAAATATTTGAAACTTTTCTGGATTTCGTCTCAAAATCAGTTCGTAGGTACAACAATGGCATAGAAAAATTCTTCAAGAGACAAATTTTAATAGATAACGAGCAAACATAAACAACAATTTAAAATTGCGCTATTTATTATTTTTGCTGCATTTGACAACGTCGCACCTTATAAAAAAAAATAGAATGTTTCAAACACTTACCGGTTCCAGATTCAATTTGACTTTTAGAGGAAGTTGTTTGTGAAAAGATGAACAACCGAAGTAACAGTGACGTATTCTCGTTCTAAACGAACCAGAGTAAGCTGACTTTGTGTTCATTTATTCCAGAATGAATAACTAAACACTAAAACGGAATAATGTTTTACCGATATGACCATAGGTAACCCAAAGGTACGGCACAATCGTACAATAAGCTCATTTTTTTTTCAAGGTACGGCATTATCGCAGACTTACGTAGCAAACTTTAATAACTTCTTTAGAAACGTAATGTTGCTTTCTTTGAACTAAATTTCAAATAGAAGAGATACTAAGATAAGGCGAACTTTTTCAAAATCAAACAAACTTCAGAAAAACAATGTGGCTATCGCTTTTTAAATGGCTTTACATATTTTAACATACATTAAGATTACCTACTAGAAATAGATTTTTTGAATATAGTAGAAGTTTTTCGCGTCTATCGTTATTGTTATTTATTCTTGAATAAATATTCTGAACTAAATATTAGCTATGTATTGCGTAGTTTTTTTAAAATAAGATAACACCAAAGGTGACTAAATCATCAATTTTAATAATAATCTTATTCGTAGGAAAAAATTACATCTCTTTCTGAAGACTGATTTAACAGTCCTATTTATCTGAAATTGTAAACCATCCCTAAAAATCAAAACACGGTTATTTTATGATTTCCTAACATTTTAGTGTTGACTTTTGAAAATTGGCTCTAAAATTCTTTAGTAGGTATTTCTTTGAATATTTCTTGCTGGACTTGTAAGTTTCGAGGTGTGATAAAGACGTAAGTCGTTAATAAACGACTACCGTTTTTGTAAATTTGCTATGCTTCAGGTTTCGCATTACAATTCGCTATGTTTTGTAAACAAAAATATGTGCGTGTGTTGACCGTTTACGACACCTATATATCGTTGTTTACAACAATAAGTCACTTACAGCTTTTATCAATTCTTTAAAAGGAATTTAACACTATCCTACAGTAGATGCCGCCACATAGCCCATTTGTCGATTAAATAAACACATTTTTGATAATACTTTAATTAATTTAATCGCAAGATAAGGATTTCGTCAAAATATGTACTGGTATAGTCGAAATTTAACTTATCTTGAAATCCAAAGCTATTCGTTAGTATTGATTAAATGTTGATTTACGTAGCGCAATTTCTGAAAATATTTTACCCTCCTACCACCCCTTGTAAAGCACCATAACATTCTGCGTTACCCCACTCCCTAATCGTCTCTAAACATTACGTAACTCCCATGTATCTAACCATTTTACCTAAATACATTGCAGAATGTCATTTTTTTAACAAGTATATAATCTTACGTAACCCCTCGTACCCCTTCTAACAAAACCGCAACGTTTTATAAAACCCCGCCCTGCCCCAATTGCTTTACGTGATACTTGAACGACTTTTAGGTATTGCACGAAAACAAAAGTCGCAAAAGTATGAAGAATCAGGCAGTCAGGAAACAAAAAAATCAAAAGAATGACGAAAGGGAAACAAATGATGCCTCGCCTGGCGACTATGTAGTGACCACTGTGTGTGTCATGAGTCTTAAGTCAATTAAAATCACCTTATCTAACCTTGAACTCGGTTTCTCCTTTGCAGCGTAAATTTATTCGCACTGTTCTAAAAAAGAATACCGACGACATTATCTCATTTATAGCAGTATATATAACCGTATTTTTAATGAAAAAACTATGTGGTAAAACAAAAATACTGGTATACAAGGGAAGAACAGGTAGGGAAAGAGCGAATATAAACATAGGAGACGAAAAATTAGAAGAAGTGGCTGATTTTAGGTATCGAGGAAGTCAGATAAGTCAGGAAGGAAGGAGTAGTAGGGATATAAAGCAGAGAATAGCGCAAGAAAGGAAAGAGTGTAGGTGCGTCTCCAACCAGTCTTAGGACTGACGACCTTATGATGATGATGATGATGATTTTGATCCTATTAATGAGCCGCGGTTAATATTTATATTAAAAAGGATACAATTGAGCATATCAGGAACACTTTGGGGCACATCGTCGGTTTTGTTAAACCTCGCAACTTCCTTTCGAAGGTCATGGAACACGGTGTAGTAAAAAGGCAGGTCAATCTCTTTCCGGCAGGCTTCCGGGTGAAGGCATTGCCTGAGGGGTAGCTGACCGTCGGTTATTATTCGAAACCCGGGGCTATGAGGATCCACGTGAATACTCGTACAATAACTTTCGAATTCGAGCAAGGCGCTGTCCAACAGTCTTCCGGATGATTTAATAAGTTCGTCCGTGAGAACGGATTCAGACGTGAGTTGTTCTGATAGGATGTTTTCGTTGACGTCGGCAGCCAACGGACGAATAGGATACTGTTGGATACCAACAATCTGAAAAAAAATAAACAATAAAATTAATAGGCAGGTCGGCTCATTCACTTTTCAAATATTATTAGTGTGGAGGGTAGAGGTAAGGAGAACTATCTCATATGGGGGGAATGTTGAAAAAGTGACCAGCTATAAGCAGTAAATAACAGTTCAAAAACCCTCTAAAATGGCACCAGTGTAGGCATATGAATGTAGCAGTTGTTGACGGATTGATGAAGTGGTTAAATTTAATATTTTTAGTAACTAGTAACTCAAAAATCTTAACTAGAATTGTACAGAGGAGGATGGGAAAAAAGGCGGAAGAACTATTAGGGGAAGATCAATTTGGGTTTAGAAGAAATACGAGGGTGGATTGATAAGTTTCCGGCCTAACCAAGAGATGACGCCACTAGGCCTACCTTGAGGTGACATTCTATAGTACCATCCTTGGATAGCTTGTAGCTATAGTTTCAGCCCGATCTCCTTGCTAGTGTAGGTTTGACAGCACGCTGAACAAGACGCCTCTGTGGTTTTCGTAAAAATGGAAAAGCAGGAAAATCGTGCTGTCATCAAATACTTTTATTTGAAGGGGTTAACGCCGAAGGAAATTAAAAAAGAGATGGACTCAACACTGGGGACATCCTCCCCGTCATATTCAACCGTTAAGCAGTGGGTTTCCGAGTTTAAAAAGGGTCGTGTGAGCACCTCTGATGGGCCTCGCTCAGGACGCCCCGTTGAGGTCACAACTCCAGATATGATCGAAAAAATTCATCAAATAGTGCTGGGAGACCGCAGATTGAAAGTGCGTGAGATAGCTGAGACCTGTAAGATGTCATATGAACGTGTGCAACATATTTTGCACCAACATTTGCATATGGAAAAGCTCTGTGCAAGATGGGTGCCGCGTTTGCTAACAGTCGACCAAAAATTGATTCGAAAAAACATTTCTACCGCAAATTTGTCATTGTATAAGCGTAATCCAAGCGAATTTTTGCGTCGATTCGTAACCGTTGACGAAACGTGGGTCCACCACTACACTCCTGAAACCAAAGAACAGTCTAAACAGTGGATTGGACCAGGGGAACCAACTCCAAAGAAGGCAAAAACAATTTTTTCGGCGAACAAGGTTATGGCTACTGTTTTTTGGGATGCAAGAGGTATTATATACATTGATTACCTTGCAAAGGGTAATACTATCACTGGTCAATACTACGCAGACTTATTGCAACGTTTGAGCCACGAGGTGAAAATTAAACGACCTCATCTGGCGAAGAAAAAAATCTTGTTTCATCACGATAACGCACCAGCGCACACGTCAATCGTTGCGACGGCTAAAATCAACGATCTAAAGTTTGAATTGATGCCGCACCCTCCTTACTCTCCAGACCTAGCCCCGAGTGACTATTTTCTGTTCCCTAATCTCAAAAAATGGCTTGGCGGTAAGAGATTTGCGGACAATGAAGAAGTAATCGAAGCTGTAAATGGTTATTTTGAGGAGCTTGACGAATCAGTCTATAGAGATGGCATTAATAGACTGGAACACCGCTATGAGAAATGTATCAGCCTTGGAGGAGATTATGTTGAGAAATAAAAAAAAAAAATTTTTAAAAACCTTGTTTTTCTTGGTCAGGCCGGAAACTTATCAATCCACCCTCGTAGAGGAACGCGGGTGGTCATTCCAGCTTTGCGGGTAGCAATAGAGAAAACGTTAAAAAAAAGAAACAGTGCTTACGTTTAATATTTTTCTTTGTGATATATGGAAAACAGACAGTAAAAGAGCATTGTCAAATTTTAGTTTGTTTATTCTTTTATAACCAGCACGTAGAAATATGCAACGTTACTGTTAAGCCGTGCATGTAGCTCTTTAATGAATTGCGTGTAATGTTCTTTTATGGCACATAATCTTTTGAAATTGTATTGTAACATATACTTCTACAAGAGGTAGATTTAAATACAATGTTACATTGCAATTCCTTGCCTTTAATAGTAAGCACGTCTCTCTATTAAATTGTCTTAGAAACGCTCGAAATGGTTAATATATTTGCATGCTAGCGAAAATTATTAATTAATTCATCTATTAAAAAAAGTTCAAGCTAAAAACTATCGCTCAAATAAACTTTAAAAAAAAAAAATTTTGGCTCATGTGCACGTTCAACTTCACATATCCCAAAACGCTTTGTTTAATGTAGAGTGATACCAAAATACCTATTACTTTTTTAGCCAGATTGAGAACTTTTGTAATTTTTTTGATGAGCATGATTGTTAAATGTCTTATTCCAGAAAATTTCACTTCCTGGTTGAGAGGGTAGTAAAAATAACATGCGCACCAGGGGGCGAACGTTCTTTGCATTTCCTAATTTGTAATCTATTAATATTATAACGGAAATCAAGTTATGTGAGATTTAGAAACAAAGGCTTTCACGGCCGGAATCCATAGTAGAATGAAGATTCGGGCTATAGGGCTGTGACAGTCGCTGTCGAGACTTCGAGATATAATCCACGTCCACGTTGTCAACGTAGCACTACCACTGAGGATGTCAGCCGCAGTAGCTGACGAAACGTCTAGACGGAATAGTTCACTTAGACCACGGCTAAGGCGGCCAACTTTATAAATAAGTCAATGCGGGACAACAAGACTGAGGATTTTTTGGACTTGTTGGTGGTGTACTTAAGTTAGAAACAAACAACACTACTACTGAATTAACATTTATTTTTAAAGTCATATTTTTCGCATGAGTGGCATTTTTTACAAGGTCTGAGTTTTGGTTCAGAATGAGGGACATACGGGACGCCTTAGACGATTTGCGGGACTATTTTATNACAAACTGCATTCTAAAAACACAACTTTTCAATGTTTATTTGTTATCTCTCACTAGTTCTAATCAAAAAAACATATTATTCGTGTTTAATTTATCTGAAAATAGGTTTTGGTCATTAAGTAAATTATTTAGTTTTGTAAACGAAGCGTTTGCATATCTCGTAACTTTGTTTTTAACACTAATTGTTGGCAATGGAAACTTAATATCCAAACAAGGTATTTTTTCACGGAATTTGTAGTAAAAACACAATTTAACAATTTAGGAATGTATATATGTACAGTATACATCCATGGAACATGTGACTTATTTATTTGTTGAAGATAGATCTTATAACATTGAAAAGAAATAAGAAATTTTTTTATCTTTTTCATGAAAACTAATATTAAATTTTAGGGAATAATTTTAACAATTCAGTTTCACTAAATAAAATGTCACCGCCACTTTTTAATTTGTTTATTGAAGATGTGATTAATATTATAAAAGACAGAACTACTTTAGGGATGGATATACCTACAGAAACTAAAGATTAGCTTGCTTGGATTTGCCGGACGATACAGAAGTATTAGTATTTAGCAAGAGGAGTTAGAAGCAGCTTTAGATAAAATTGACGCGGTATTAACAGAAGAGTATATTATGAAAACAAAGCAGGACTATTGATATGTAAGGAATATAAAAATAGAGTTAGAACCAATATATAGCTAGGACACAACAAACTAATGTCATTTATTTATTAAGGAGTCGGATAACTCAGGATTGAAAAAGCGCTAGAGATACAAAACAAAAAATAAATCGAAATGGAACTGGAACAAAAATTGAAAAGTCAATAAGAAATAGACAAGATAAATTGGTAGGACACCTTCTTAGGTATGATAGAAGTAGAAAGAGAAGTTAATAGGAACTAGATTAAATTACTATTTGCTCTAGTTTATAAGAAATGCGAAAATTGGTTCAAGATAGAAAGAAGTGAAAGTACGTGTCCAACGAATCATCCGGATGAGGGCCTTATGATGATGATGATGATTATGGTGATGAAGAAGAGTGTCTCTCCGCAGTGGCTGTACCACAAGACATGATTTGAACCTTGTTTGAAAGTAGTAGGAATAAATTAGTCTAAAACAAAGTTTCTTAGCCTGGGGTTCACGGATCCTTGACGGGCCCATGTCATGAGCGCAGGGTGTCCATGGCTAGCCCACTTAACATAATGAGAATAATAAAGAATGCAATAATTTGGCGTGATCGATTTGATTCTTCTTGTCAATGAACGGCGCTCTTTTGTTCGGAATACCTTAATAAAAAAAAATTGGTGCGGAGTCCATTTTTGGTTAACATTATCTAGTAGCATCAGTGACTAAATAAGGACAATCTCATTGATTTGAGATCCAAAGTAGTATTAGATACGAGTTGATTTCAGTGTAAAGAATGTTAGCAACTTTTAGTGTTTTTTAAGGCAAGCTTACACTCTCTTTGTTAAACGAGTCATGACTATTCTATTCTATGTAACAGCATAATATCTTTCCTACTTGTGTTGTTTATCCAACTTAAGCAGCAGGAATCTTCTTGTAATATAATTGGTAACTCTAGAGTTCATTCCTACTTAATGAAAAGTACTTTTAATTTTCCTTATCTTGTCTTACAATTCCATTTGAGCTGGGTCAGATATTTTTGAAATTTTGAAACTTGTCCACAACTTCAACAAAGTTGTGAAACTGGTCTAAATGCTACCCAATTGCATTGATGATCAGTCATAAATTCATTCATTTTCGAACAGAAATTTTGTCGAAACTGTAAGACGCGGATCGCGATTTGGATCTTGTTGGAACTCTACCTGCTACAGGTAGGTAGAGTTGGTCTATGTTCTGTCGAAACTGTCTGCCACGCGCTGGTGTGGTGTTATCCAACAAGATCGAAATTGCGACCCGCGTCTGGCAGTTTCGGCAGTATAGTGATCACTACGAATTTCTTTGTTCGATTTTGGTAACGTTCCTATCACGGAGGGTAAGCTACGCCGTGGATTCAGTTCAGCAAGTATATATCCATATATTTAAATGGATCTTGTTGAGCATGTTGAATTGTACTAAAATGCAGCATTGTACTACAGATGGCGTTTACCACGTCGTTTGTAGAATATCATACATTTTATTATCTTAAAACAAAACCGAGCACGTCCATTTTGAGGAACTTCTCAGGCATATGTATCATTTATATGTTGGTACGAAGTGTATGTCGCTTAATGACAAAGCACGCATATAGTTTTAGTTCGCATTTTCCTTTTTCAGAAATTTTCCAATTCGAGAACAAGACCCATAGTGGTAGAAAGACACGATCGGAATTGCTCTTGTTATTTCGCTGTCTTAAAAATAATTGCCTTCCATTTGTACAAATTAGTACACACATTCCGTTCCTTAGTATGTTGTTCTTTCTGTTACTGTTCGTATTATAAAGAATTCTACGAGCACTGGAGTACAGACAACAGGTTGCCTGCCTGCTGCCTATCTCTAACAATATCACGGTGAAAGGTACGAACACCACACCGGACAAACGTGTCTGTTAAACTGCATTTCGTAACCCTTTTATTATTATGCTATAGAGCAGTTCAACGAACGAATTTAACAGTACCATCACGTCTACATTTCGAAAAGCTCCCAACAGCTGGATTATCCATCATGGGCTGGCCGGATTCAGAATTATACGATTATTACATTTCAGATATTCAAAATGGAATTCATTTACTTTTATTACCAAAACTATGAAACAAGTGGTTTAAACGTATCTACTTGCCAAACTGTGTGTCTACGACAAACTGATTTAATTAAGAATATTAAAATCTTAATCAGTAATTTTGTACAGAGGATAGAAAATGGACGGAAGAACTATTAGGGGAAGATCAATTTGGGTTTAGAAGAAATAAAGGAACGCAATTAATTTTTGACCGTAATCTAAACGCTATTTAACTCAATAATTTTGAGCAAGAAATGTTTTAAGATTTAATTTAAGATGCCAAGTAATTAATAACTTAGTAATTTAATGTTCTTATTAATTTTATTAACATGCCTGTTACGTATCGAAGATTCAGGCATTTTAAAATACTATAGTGAGCAGAAAATGTCAGTAGATGGCGATGTACTGTCCATGCTTTGAAGAGTTTTACTTATTTGTATTTGACTAAAGATTTGCTTGCATTCTTGACAATATTATAGCGAAATAAGTAATCACTAACCTTTGATAATATTCCTTCCATTTTTCATAATAAGGAAGTAATTCTAAAATTTTACAACGGTTAAACACCCATAATGAGACGTATGAGCAAAACAAAAACTGTCATTGTAAACAAAAACCATAAACCTATTTTAAAACGTGTGTCGAAATACAAACCGCAATAGTTTAATTACATCATGACATTTCAGCAAAGGTAGACGTTTATGTTATTTTTCGTTATTCCGGTTGCGACATTTTAATAAACACATTTGACAAGTGACCTCTTACGGTACAAGTCAACAAAACTGATTGTAAAATTCTTGTTGCTGGCAAATGGACTTTTTTTTTGTAAATAAGGTAAACTCATTGTTCTAAAGATTTTACTAAAATATGCATACGATTCAGAATATTAATGACGATGATTTTTAATTCGTTTTAGTGTACTTATAATTATTAAACATCACAGAACAAGCAGTACCAAATATATCTCTATCTACTAATATTTACTGCTGTTGTAGGTAGTTCTTCCTATCTTGAGCTAATCGAAAACTAGAGCAACATATATATATAAATATATATGTGATGCTCTTTACTCCTGTTTCTGCTTTGAATAATATCTAACAAACTCTTCGTGTCTAAGAAGGAGTTCTACCAACCCATCTGTTCTATTCCTTATTAAATTTTAACCTAATCAATCGATAAAATAATATCATTTGGTTTATTTATGGTGATTGTTCAATTAGAAGTACATAACATGCATGTACCTTAAATTACCCTTACTTTGTAGTACCTACTTTGTTGCTACAACTTATTTTTGAATGCTAACTACCTGATTTTATTGTTTATATAATGATATGTGAAATTGTTATTAGATTACGGTGTCCGTATTTACTTTTCAAAATGACACAATTTTTAACGATAAGTTAAACTTGTGGAAGTGTAAGTAGTGCTCCCATTTGTTTTTTAAAATACGCTGATATTTTTTTGCACAAACCTTGACATACAAAACTTAACTGTTTTTAAGAAGTTTAAGTATCAATCAAATTTAAATTTTTGATAAAAGGTATGTAGGCATGAAGGTAATGCACGAAATAAATAATAAAAGAAACATCCAATAGTTTCTTTCTTACATACAATTAGGCAGAACTTTTGTGTATATTAAAAAAAAGGAAACGTTAGGAGTCTTGTTTTTTTTTTTATTATTTCTAAAAACAATAAAAAATAGATATCGATGAATTTACATACCTTAATAATAACAAATGCTTTGCAAACTATATATGGTCTTGATTGCAGTTTTCACTTGTCTGATTTTGGTCTTGAACATTAGCAAAACCAAGACTAGATTAGATGAAAAAGACCAAGAGAGCAAGATCAAAATTTATTAACAAAATTCTCGCAAAATTTTCACTCAAATTCTAATACAGTTACAAAATAAAATGAAAATTGCATTGTTAATGGAAATCTAATTATTGCAAAAGTTTCTTAGTAAAACAGAATTAAATACGAACAAATTATCATATCTTTTTTTTGTGTTAATACATTGATTCAAAACCAAAGGTAAAGTTGTTGAAAGATTGTATTTTTAAATAATTTAGAATTTTGTATAAATCGTGTGAAAGATGCAAAAGTCGACGTTTCAATAATAAATTGTTGACCCTCGTCAAGACATTGGTCTAATCTTGTCTAGATGACAAACATAGTAAGTTCAACACCTGTATGAATTTCTACCCTTCAAGGTTCCGAAATAAAATCCATAAACACATTTTAATGCAACCATTAAAAACTGTTGAATTTAAACCAAAAGGGCGTTGTTATCATTATCATCAAGATACTATTGTTAAACGAGCAAAACCAAGATTAAATTTGTTAGACCAAGACCAAGATGTAATTAATTTTCTTCTTGATTACTTATTATTGATTTTAATGGTTTACATTGTAACAATATTTTATTAATTCTCTCAAGGCATACCTAAACAGGCATTAATTGTGCACTTTGATAAGAAATGGTAATTAAACTGCAACTACTACTTATCCGAAGCTAATTGTTATTGTCTGTAATTTCCTTTAATGCTGGCGAACATCAAAATTACATTAATCCCGCATTTAAATTTGATGTTAAATTAAATGTTACTTCACAACGTTTACACTTATCTCCTCCTCCATACCTAAGTTGTTATAGTGGTTAATCCGATGAAAGTTTCATCTGATATAATTTTGTTAAATTACTGGAAGGTAGGTGAAGCACTTTCCTAATCGGTTACGTGGCTAAAATTAAGTAGAAAAAGGTAAGGTGCGTAATGGTGTTTAAATACCAGAAACAACACTTTCTCACTGATGAAGAAGTAAATTATGAATGACCTCAATTACTGTTAAGGATATATTTAAAAACACTCATTAACCCATAGACAGATGTGATTTACTTGAAACGATTCTACTTAATTAATATACAAAATTCAAAATGCCTATATTTTTTTATATTTTGTATTTTAAATTCCTATTAGTTTCTATTTGTATTTAAATGGTTTTTAATCCTATTTTTCTAGTTTGAAAATACTGAAATACAATCGCTTAATTTAATTGAAATTCGTGTGTAGTTTCTGGAAAGGATATCGAGCACTCAGTGGACTTTGATTTATTTTAAAATGTTGGGCAAAAGTTCTTAGTAGTTTTGGGTAGTCTTGGGCTATAACCATTTTTAGTGATTGGTTGTCGATAATAAAACAATATCGATATCTATCGATGTATCAATAAATATCGATATATCGATAACTACCGGTATCTGCTTCGATATACCAACAACTATCGATATATCGATACATTGATAACAATAAGCAACTGATAACTATCGATATATATGTATATTGACATATAATTTTTAATTCGTAATAGATATTGTTTCTAAATAAATTCTGTCAATTTTTAACTTATTTTTTCATAGAAAACATCTCATTTTAGAAATATTTAAAAAAATTCCGTGATTACTAATTTATCAATAATATAAAAAAATATTATTTACTATTTTGTTTTTTCGAAGAACATTGAAAAAACAATAAAGCATCCCTAGTTCTTTTTAAATTTTAGAATTTTATAACTCGACAACAAGTAGTTATCGATGTATCGGTATACATATTCGATAATTATCGATAATTGTCAATATATCGATACATAACTATTGCTATATTGATAGATAACTATCGATAATTATCGAATATATCGATATATGGATATTGTTGCCTAGCACTACTTCTTAGTGAGTAATTTATCGAAAATCGAAACCGTTGGACATGTATCGCGATCAATTTCTTTGTATCTCATCAGCACATCATTGCGGCAGAACCACAGAACCCGACCGATTTACTTGCTACCTGGAGAACGCCATTAGCAGAAATGTACTACTAATTGTGGGTTCATCAATGTTTCTAAAGGTCATTTTACAATTAAGGATATCGATTTTTCAACCTGAATCCACAGCGTAGCAGTCTACAGTTTCAATATTAATTAGACCTTGATTTGTTGTTTTGCTTTTAAAATTTTATGGAAATGATAAAATATGCTGAATACTTATGGATGTTTGAATTATGAAATTTAGTAAGCCATTGTTCAAGTGATGCCTTGAATCTACATATAATTAACCCTTTTTTACTTATAATGTAGTGGAAAGCGCTTTTAATTAGGCGCAGCTACAGCAGGAAAATTTTCGACAGAATTTTGTCTGCAAATTGAATATCTGTTCCATATACATCAACAAACTAACAAATTACTTAGGTGTCAAAAGTTCTGCCTTTTATGTAAAAAACAAAATAAGAATAATAATCATAGCAATCAAAGAAAATGCCTCAATTTTCTATACTCTTCCTATATTCGTTTTTTACCATTTGATACTAAAATTGTGTTTATTTATTTTTTTTATTTTTATTGTTATCTGTACTTCCCCTACACGGCAACATAATTAAAATTAATTAGTTAAATTTCAACAAATTTTTAATTTTAACATGTTTTATACAGGATATACCAGCAGACGCTTTATGGCCAGAATAAAGGAACATCACAACAGATCATATTGTTGTAAAAAACAGATTCAAATCAACCATTAGGCATTATGTACAAAATAATAGGCATGAATTGTCAGTTTTAGAAGTATCTATTAGAAATTAGTATCTAAATCAATAAAATCAATCCATTATTGGTTAATGAACGAAGAACATTAAGCAACAACAGACTCTATTTTATATAATTAAGGTAATGGCTGGCTAAACCAGCGTGTTAATTTACAATTTTCGGTCTTAAAAATTTCATATTGTAATAAAAATGTACATCACGTAACTTCCTACAATCAATCCATAGAAAAATTGAAATTTCTTCATTATTCCTCACTAAAAGTTTCCATTAAAAATGACACCATTAATTGAATCCTAAATATTTTACGTTTCAACCTGAATAACTGTTATCCTTTAAATACATTATCTGTTCTGCCCCTGGAAGCCTCGTGTTTAGAATTTGCTTACGCCTTTTATGGGAATATGACTAATCTATTGTTTTTTACGAGACCTTCAACTGAAAAGGATGCAAGTTTCCATTCGTAACGAAATTGTACGATAGACTCACACATTGCACGTAATTTTAATCGAACTTGTAACTCGAAATTTGAAAATAATTATGTCAACCCCAAATACCACAACGCGGACGTCCACTTGCATTGTGAGCATTTTCAACGCAAGGTTTGCTCACAATTTAAATCAAAATTCAAATAGGTACCTAATATAATACGTTAAAAGCATATGAAGGAGTAATTTTCTCTCTAACTAACAGTAATCTGTCTAGCACAACTTTTTTATACAACCCTTTGTTTCAAAGAGAAGTTGAATTATGTAGTTCCATAATCATGAATGAGACGATCAGAAGTTCAAATAGAATCAACATTTAAAATCCTTGGTGTTGCAGTCTACAGGGTAATGCCCTAAGGAATTTTTTTTATTATATATTTATTTAAATTACTAGATGTTAGATAAATAATTACATCTGAATTTTGTAGTCTAGACAGACAAGGTGCCGTTTTGAATTGAACTTATACTAAAATTATCTGTTTTAAAACATATGAGATCATTTAAATTTTTTTCTGGTTTCCTTATCTTTGTGACCTTTCTCCCAAATTTCATTCGCCTGTAGGAACCATAATGCGTCTACCCACAAAATACTAAACTAATTTTTAAATCGAGGCTTCATAAAATGAAAATAAACGGGTTCATTTTGAACTTATCCTTGATTGAAAAAGACTAACATTTTTATGATAGGTATATTAAAATCATGCACATTATTATCTAAGAGTCATGGTACATTTCGTGTACTAATTGTATGTCAGTCTAGGTAAATTACTGAAAAAATCTCACAAACATACACCTAAAATCCTTTCTTGGCGATTCATTACTTCAGTTCTTAAGTTATGAAGTGTAAGCAGTAATCCTCAGTAATTTTTCTTTCATCATTACAAAATCTTTAATCAAAGGACAGGTTGTTCCTATTTCTATCCTGATGCAATTTTCGCATTTCCCGAAAATCAGAATATCCCACACCTTAATAGGTGGTAATCTAATCTCTACCTAATTCTTCATGTCACAGAAGATGCCCTATCATCCTACTTCTGCTTTTACTTATTGACTTCCATACTTTTTCTAATATCTCCCCATTTCTAAACTTTTTCATTTACAATATTTTCATTATCCCTGCATTATTCTTCCTTCGTTTTATTCCTCCACTGCCTAACTTCTAGATATCGAAAATTACTTACAAATAGAATGAATAAAAGCTCATATTAAAAAAAAAATCAGACGCTCAAGAAATGATAACAAATTATCAAAAACTGCTTTTCGGTATATATTTGTGATAAAAATGTAGTTTGTTCGTCTTTTTAATCAATTGGTCAAAAATGATTCCTTGATATGTTTTTTTTATTAGATATACGAACTTATCCTTATTTCAAGTGTTTTCTGACTACTCATACCTCTCTTTGCATCAAATCAATTTTTAATTTAACGCCAAAAGGTTTTTGTAGTTCTAAAATATGTTAAAATATACCATTACTGGTATACGGGTAATTCACTAAATAAAAGTAAACATACAGGTACATTCATATTAAATCTCTAGGTAATGCTTGTTGGAACAGGTACCTATAACTACGCAGTGAGGACCAGGTTTTAGCAAGTTTAGAAATTAGGTCTACGTTCTCTTTGGTCATTGACTTGCCCACAAGCACTAAAAATCGGTTTGTATTCGCTAGCCTTGCCAATTTGTTGCAGCAAAAACATTAGTGTAATAAATTATATCTTTGCAAGTGATTACAGTAACGAAAAGATATTCATTCAGTTGTAAAATGCCGTTATGGTTATAAAAATAATTCGGTACTGCTAAAAACTTCTTATAAGACTAACAATAACAGGTGAGAGAGATAAATGAAGCTTTTGATCGAATGGAAGAAATATCAATAGTAAAAGAAACTAAATTCTAAAACCTAAAAGATCCATTTGCAACTTTTCTTTATAGTTTTATTTAATCAATTGTGCTGAAATTCACTAGAATCTGATAAAACAATAAAAGCACATGAATACTTGGTTGATCCTTACATACCTTTACGAGAGTGAAGGTAAAAGTTATAGAAAACATTTTTTTACAAAAAACAATATTTGTCAGTAATGTTCATTGAGCTCAATGCATTTCGTCCAACAATCTTTCAGTTTTTTTATCCCCTTGGCAAAATAGTCATTTACAGCACAAATAACTTCTTCATTGTCATGCTGGATAAACAGTTTTTTGCACGCTAAAAATCTTGGTCGTTTTTCTTTTTTTTGTAAATAGTTTAGAGGTATTTGCATAATAAATTTCACAAATTATTATGATTTACCTACTTTTACGTAATTCATGAAATTTGTAAAATTACTGTTACCTACGAATAATTTTATTAAAATGTAAAACATTTACAAAAGATAATTTTTCGTTTCATTAAGTCATAACGAAAGTGCATTCTTCACAGCATTTACGGATTCCACGTTGATAAAGCCATTTTCGAATTACAACAACGGCATATTTTATATCATTGAATGGTTTCTCTGTGACAGTCAAACCCGTCTAAACTAACGGTTAACCAAACGGTAAATATACAGCCACTAAACCGTCCTTGTCAGATTAATCAAGCAACTATAATAACAGCAAACGTTGGAATGGATAACTAATAGCTTTCCACTTCAACAAAATTAACAACAAATAAAGCAGAAACTTATTTTTAATGCTTAAGGGGTATTTTTCAGTAGTTTTGAGCAACACCAAATTTTATTTATGAACGAAAATAATTAAAAAATTAATTTATATCAACACATGAATTTTACAAAGTAACATATTTAATCTCCTCGATTTTCTGGTATCTTTCTCCTCCAAAAGATTTTCCTCGTCCTTTTTAGAACATTCCACACTTTCCAAAACTGTTTTTCTGTTGTGAAATGTCAAAGATTCAAATAGTAACTTGTACGAACTTGAGATGACATATATCACACAAAGTTTTGAATAATTATATTTTATATTACCAATAAACCTTTAATTTGACGGTATCGTTATTTTGGTATAATTTCATGTTTTATTAAAAATATGTAAATGATAATCGACACAAAATAGTGACTAATCCTGAAATTACACTGAGTATGATAATAATTTTATAAAAAATAGTTAACGGAAGTACTTTAAAAAATAGACTTCCTTTTTAAAAAGTTTTTGTATTGTTGGAATTTCAGCAATGCCACATAACTACGTGGGCACTAGAGCGCTCATCGTGATGGATAAAGGTCGGTAGCAACTGATTCATTTCTCTATCCGAGATTTTTCCTTTTTAAAAACAGGCTATTAACACCAATTCCGTTGCCGACAATATTTGCGCGGTCTCTAGGTAATTTTGTACGAATATGAAGTTCATTTCACCGAATTGTCTCTATTTTTGGATATAATTAGCTTATTATTATAACCAAGTTTCACTGAAAATGGCAGTTATTCGAAAAATATAAACGCAAAATCAATAACATCCATAATAATTCATTATTTCCTATAATAACAAAGAAATTTCTTTTATTTTCTTTTAAGTGGGCTGTCAGAGAAATTAAGTTGAAGGCACCAGCAATACTGTGTATTTTGTCCCATCTTGCTTCCATCACCTTCACATGCTTGTTCATCACTTTAGTCCATAAGATTGCCCCGAAATTTATACCAGATCATTATAATAATCGAAATCTGTGTCAAATAACCTACTACTTTTAACATAAGGATTGCACAATTTTTCCTGTTTCCTTAATAATAATGTCCTACTAAAAGATATTAGCTTATAAGGAGTGTCTTATAAGAGAGAGAGTAACTATTAGGTAGAGTCGATACTGTAAAGTTATCACCATTTTACTTTCATTGTTCTGTAGAAGTACCTACAGAATGCATGGAGCTGGTAACCAATCAACTTACAAGAACCGACTATGCAACGAACATATTTTTGTTGCAAGTGACATAGCTGTTTATTTATTCAAGGCTGGTTTGCAGGTTGCTTGAAGTAAAAGGTGAATAAGACAAAAAGCTAAAAATAATACTAATAATAATAAAATAGTAATAATAATAACAATAGAAAAGCTAGCAGTCGATGAAGTTTTATGAACCACATAATTGCTTGAGAAATTGTTAGAAACTTCGGAAGGCTGTTAAAGGTCATTCAAAACAATCTCTCCGAGGACACAAAAAGTAAACGAACAAATGCTTATTAGCTAAACTATTTAGGAGAAATCGGCGAATAAACAAGGAACAATTAGAAAGTTCATTTGCTCATTACTTGTTTGACATGTCATCATCTTGCCGATGAGAAAATTATTTATTCAAAAATCTCAAAAAACAATTAACTTTAATACTTAATTAGCATATCTACTACAGCTATTCTCCATTTCATCCCTAGGATTGGTTAACATTAAGTAAAGATCGAGGCAATTAAGGGTTGGAAGGTTTTTATTTATGAAAATCCAACACCGACGTTTCGCCTCTATTTGGGAGTTTTTTTCAAGGTAGGTTCATAAATAAAAACCTTCTAACCCTTAATTGCCTTGAACTTACCTTAAAATTTAACTAATAATTTTATATATTATCAAAATTAGATGGAACCAGCTTTCTACTGAATGCTAAATTTTGTCATATCGATAAGTTATAAATATTGGTATTTATTTCTTTTTATCTTATTATTATCTACACTCAAAGGGCTATTAAAAGCATTTATAGGCATATTATAAATTATATACCTAGATAACTCACATGTACCCGAGAATTTGTCAATTTTTAATCGTTTTAATGGGTTTAAAAAAAAAGCAGTTATCTCGCTATTACAGATAGATCCTTCAATTTTATTTACGTGCAAACCGAAATACCATAGCGTCGCTAAGGAAAAATTAATTATCGTTCGCGAAAATTCTCGAACCTTCTAGAAAATTCTGAAACATTCTTGAATCCTGTAGATGTGGTCCATTCAGGAACTCAATTAACACCTTATTAACTCTCAATATGGAATTCTTTGGTGTGATAGTCCTTTGAAACCAACTCCTTCAATTGAAAAGCAAAACCTTCTTCACGAACAGGGGGTGGAAGGTTATCGTACTCGTACCATATTATTCTCATAAGAGGCTGCGAGATTCGATTGAACCTGAACTTTAGCGGAACGCATGAACAAACTACACTTTTAGTATAATTATATTGATATTGAATATTGATATGTATATTCTTTTATATATATATTAGCTGAGCAGGCGGCTTAGAATTCAGTTTGCAATTAAAAGAGTCATTTTATTTTACAAATTACCGTTTTTTGTCCACTCTTGTACTACAAAATTGGCCTCCACGAAAAACCCTTTTATATTAACGGAATAATACATCCCGTGTAGAAAGAAAATTAGGGTGAAATTTAGGCTAAAGTTAGTGGCCAAGATAAAATCATGGGCCTAAATTGGCAAAAAACTCGGGCCAAAAGTTGGTTGACACACATTTAATTCTGGGCTCAAACTCGGTTAGCTTTTCTGGTCCACGAATAAACCAAAATTAGCCCAATTTTGGCCATTTGGTACTTCTAATAATATTTTATAGGATTAGATAAAGAAAAGAATTTAGTTTTTTTATTTTGGAGAAAGCAAGCAATTGTTGATTTGGTTGAAATTGTTAATTACAGATTTTACGGATGTTTTTTTAAAATGTTTGCGTTTCATCAACCTTGTGAATCTCGTTATACAAACGAGTTTAAAAAATCCAGGGATTTAATTAGAAAAACGTTATTATTATTATAATTAGGCAGACTTACTGCTAAGTGACGCCAAATCAAAAATATTCTGAACACCTAGCTTACATGATTTTTTGTGTTAAAATCCTTACAACAAATATACATAAATTAATGTAATAACAAAATCATTAAGATGTCACAAGCAGTATTGTAGAAGTAATAATTACAATCTTCTTTTGCAAATCAAATATACAGTAGGTACTAAAAATACACATCCTAATGACGTACTTCTTACGACCATTTGTCCAAGTGTTTACAACTATACGATTATAAAATGATTTGTTTTTATTTGAAATTAAAGAATGATACGAGGAGATTCTGTTTTTATGAATTCTTTTTTTTACATAATTTTAATAAAATATCCTTACCTCACACGTATTTATTCATCATGAATCTTATATAACGATACTTAATTATAATTTGAATCGATTGCATCTTAGCATTTGTTGATATCGCAGAATTGTTGTGTTAAAGACAAAACATTATTATTATTATTATTATACCTATACTATTAAAAATGTTAAATTAAAATGCATATTATTTTATACTCTGGAAACAAGAATTATGATAAATAAACAGTAAAGTTTCTTTTACGTTTATTTATGTATATACGTATAAGATTTAATGTGCCTCTCAAAAATCATTTTAATAAGCATTTACTAATAAAAGAAGCAAAACAAATCCCAAATGCATCCAATACATTGAAATTCGTATTAATATGGTTAATTTTTATTTTTGATATTTAAATTTCACAATTCTTATCACGCCGTTATACTTACTGTAGCTTTGAATAAGAACCACTGTTCAAATCCATCGACTTTAAAGCGTTTTTGATATGGTTAAAAAATTGGTATTTAAATTGTTGCGAAAGCACATCTAATGCTTAAGAGGTAAAGAAAAATACAGGACAATATTAGAGACTACTTATATGTATAGGTACTATTCGTCAGACGTGGATTGTCTTTATTATTATTTTATATTTTATTCAGACTCTAATGTACATGGATTATTGACGATTATAATATTACGCCTTTCACGCACGAAAACAATGATAGAATTATTATTTAGGATGAAGGATTGTGATCTAAATGAACTTTTTTATTAGGGCGCTGCCGAGACTTTAGGTTATAGCCCTCAGTTACATCGCCAACGTAGTTGCCAACAAAACATCTGCACCTAATAGTTCATTCCAACCCCTCAGCCCGAATTACAATTCTACTACTATTTAATATTACGTTATTAGCCATAAAGATTTTATAATGCATAATTATAGGCTCGTCGGTCCAAAAATAGGTTGGATGTGCATCAAGACTCCTTCCCATCCTGAGCCAATCTTCACATATCTTAACTATTTGCAAACAATAATCTTGCTCTGTTTCCTCTTTACTTCTATTTTTACTTGCAGTTTATGTCTCTAACTAGCCCTTTAGGTCTCACAAGATATCCTTCCTTCCGTCCTATCTCTTTTTTACCCTTGCTGACTTCCATAGGTCCACCTGTTCTTTTACTCATTCCAATACCTCTTCTTTCATTTTTATTTTATTTACCGTGCACATTTCTATAAGAATAATTAATAAATTCAACTTCACGGAAGATGATTTATAATAATGGTAAAAAATCCAACCCCAGATTTTACAATAATGGTAAAAACCCCGACCCGTGAATCGGTATTTTAAAAATTTAAAAAAACTTATACACTTGCCCTTTATTGGAATCTATTTTTTATTAGAACTCTGCATGAAAACAATTATAAATATCTATTGTACATATAATCATCTTGTGTTTGTCAATTCGTAATAATTTAGGCATCGGGCAAAATTCTTTTATCCGTAGGAACCTCATTTGCCTAAGTTGTTGCTATTAATTATTGTAATTTTATTAAACAAGGCTATTTTTAATTTCCCTGTTAACCTTAAACTTTTCACCTGATCAATTAATGTAATCAATATTACGTCAGAAGCGACACTTCAATTAAATATTAAATTGTTGCGTTGCCTAACAAAACAACTATACCCATCACGTATAAAGACTTTGTGCATTTCGTACACTATTATATGTCCCTAATGAAGGAAAAAAGATGATCAAAATGAATTTCGATAATGTCAAAATTAAGGGCTTATATTGTCATTTTACTGAGTTACCTATTCTTTTTTGTTGAAGATCAAGTTGTGGTTAATTAGTCAGGGCTAGTCTTCGGTGATGACTGTTTTTAGTTATCGATAACTGTCGATATATCGATATATTCGATAATTATCGGTAGTTATCGACACATAAATAACAATAAACAATATAACTATCTAAATATATCACTATATATATATATAGGTACATCATTTTTAAGGCACTGTTATCGTTAAAAATTTTAGCCTTGGTTCGAATGGTAAC
Organism: Agrilus planipennis; assembly: GCF_000699045.2. NCBI lineage: Eukaryota > Metazoa > Arthropoda > Insecta > Coleoptera > Buprestidae > Agrilus > Agrilus planipennis. The sequence continues at coordinate 623,731 of NW_020438956.1, forward strand.
ACGACGCTAGTAAAAACCACCGTTATATCAGAGTTATCGTTATAACCGATGTTGTTACAACCAAGACCATGACGGTTGAATTGTACATACAATACGTATTATATATATAATTTTATCATAACTGTGTTCTGTAATTTAAATTGTGTTGTACGTGCTTTCACAATGCATGTATAATGACAAAATAATTTCGTATTTATTTATTTGTGTAATAGCGGATTCAACATGAATTCGTGAGCGGTTTATGTAATAATGATAGGTATATTTTTAGCAATGTCATTGTTTTTCAATCGAAGAAGGTGAAATAAAAATGACTATTCATGTTATGTTGATAACTTCTCCATTGTTTTATTCTTGACCGGAGGTTACAAATGTCTCGGGGGTCACGTGTTCCTTTCTTCCTGAAATTAGGGTCTTTTCGGAAACATTAACATTCTTCACGTAAACGGAATGATAATTAAAAGCAATTATGATTGAATTATTTACATACATATGCCTATTATAAATACATGCATAGTTTAAGTTCTGTAAGTGGTGTCGGGAAACTTCATAACCCGTACATTCCGCACCGCTATACAATTCCTACCCTGTAATTATGCAACCACAGAAAGTTTTGCCTCTTGCCTTCGGAATAAATTTGCTTTCTTGTGGTATACGAATGTTAGTTGTGAATTTTAAAATAATAGATTCAGTTATCGAATTTATAAAATGTTTTAAAAAAAAGCAAATTACTATATATCAAATTTTGTAGCATATCTTAAATGTGGACACGAAAGAAGCTATGCTTTTTCTTGACAAATAGGACCCCCCTTACCTTTATCAAAAAAATAATTCTAAACAACGTTGCCATTTAACTTTTTTTTATTAAATCATTAGAAAAACAGTTATAGAAGATAAAAAAATACAACGTGTAAATACAACACGCTACTGAAGTGAAACTTCTTCAAACACACAAACATACAGGGATAGGGGTTAAGGAATTGGTTTAATGGTATTATTTGTACACTATGAATTTAAATTTTACACTATACATGCCGGAGTTGCCTGTAACGAACGGTGCATTGTTTGATCCCCACTACGAACTCGACTACGTGGCCGAGTAGAGGGGAGACATCCGTTGCATGATTTCGTTACATTGCAACTCGCATGAAACGAACTTACCCTACCGTGCGTAAAAAAGTTTCACTTCATAAAGAAAAAAACATCAAAAAAGCAACCTTAAATTGTTTATAAACAAAATCTTCACGCTTATGAGCGTGCGCATAATAAGTTTATTAATGACGTATGTAATTTTTTACTAATTTACATGCAAAAATCAGGTCCAGTTCAAACTTTTTTACCCAAAAGTCTAATTTACCTGGACAAATTTGGGAGAACTTGAAGTTATATAAGAAGAGTTCGTTTGCTATCAGAAAAACGGCTCAAGAAGAAGGTGCCAAAAGTGCTTGAACGTTGGGACAATAAAATATTGTAATCCCGTAGAATTGGTAACGTAACAGATGACCTTCACACCAACCTTGATATATAAACACCCTCCTACAGTCTTAAGAAATTGTTAACTTTCAATTAGTATTGAATTGGACGGTTAGACAATCCTAGTTTGATTACATACGTTCAAATGTATTATGCTCAAAAATTGACAATTATGGAAAATAGCGATTGCCAAACGAATATAAATTATCTTGTTCTCATCATGGTATCAATGTAATAATATATGCCTGAAAGCTGGATTAGGTGCAACAACCTATAAGGTCGAACTTACACATATACATGTATAAAACATGGTGTATAATACGGTCAGCTTCTAGGTATCTACTATCTAGGTTGTCCTCGCCTTAATTTTCTTCAAGGATTCGTGCAATTCTACCGAGCTTAAATGCAGTTTTATGCAAAACGCTTCTTCTGCTTTACATTTTAAATTGTGTTAAGGCAGTGAAATAGTAGTAAAAAGAGAAGACCGAAGACAAGCAATTGCCAAGCTTAATTTTTATGATGTTTACAATACTTTTTTTTATTCGCTTGAAAGTGCATAACATTTCTTATTTTAGCAGCAATGATCGGATGTAAACTTTGATTACTTGTTACTATCGTCTGTTAAATGTATTTGTTTAACCCCTACTTATCATAAAAGTTAATTTCTATTTAAGATAATTAAATTGAGGGTGTCGGTAGGTAACTTGTTGTGAAAAAAAACAATGAGCTGATATTGTTACATTTATTAATTCTCAAATTTTCGCCAACATTCTTGGCTTCATCAGGAGATCACTAAGAAAATATAAATGAGAAGTTGAAAATTACAATTTTTTTAATTGTTATAAATTAATTTTTTATAGGCATAAATAATGTAACTGTAAACTTATGGAAATCAATTATATATAATGTAAATTACACATAACATGTATATAATGTTAACAAAACTGTAATTTTCAACTTCTCATTTATATTTTCTTAGTGATCTTCTGATGAAGCCAAAAATGTTGGCGAAATTTTGAGAATTAATAAATGTAACAACATCAGCCCATCGGTTTGTTCACAAGAATTTACCTATCAACACCCTCAATTTAATTACCTTTAATTCAAGTAGTGCTGTTGTTACTAACTTTATTTAATTTTTATTTACTTTTACGTTGTGTGCGTTAAGGTTGAGGTCGAATTATATGTATGCATGTATGTNTTTCCCGAAAATCAGAATATCCCACACCTTAATAGGTGGTAATCTAATCTCTACCTAATTCTTCATGTCACAGAAGATGCCCTATCATCCTACTTCTGCTTTTACTTATTGACTTCCATACTTTTTCTAATATCTCCCCATTTCTAAACTTTTTCATTTACAATATTTTCATTATCCCTGCATTATTCTTCCTTCGTTTTATTCCTCCACTGCCTAACTTCTAGATATCGAAAATTACTTACAAATAGAATGAATAAAAGCTCATATTAAAAAAAAAATCAGACGCTCAAGAAATGATAACAAATTATCAAAAACTGCTTTTCGGTATATATTTGTGATAAAAATGTAGTTTGTTCGTCTTTTTAATCAATTGGTCAAAAATGATTCCTTGATATGTTTTTTTTATTAGATATACGAACTTATCCTTATTTCAAGTGTTTTCTGACTACTCATACCTCTCTTTGCATCAAATCAATTTTTAATTTAACGCCAAAAGGTTTTTGTAGTTCTAAAATATGTTAAAATATACCATTACTGGTATACGGGTAATTCACTAAATAAAAGTAAACATACAGGTACATTCATATTAAATCTCTAGGTAATGCTTGTTGGAACAGGTACCTATAACTACGCAGTGAGGACCAGGTTTTAGCAAGTTTAGAAATTAGGTCTACGTTCTCTTTGGTCATTGACTTGCCCACAAGCACTAAAAATCGGTTTGTATTCGCTAGCCTTGCCAATTTGTTGCAGCAAAAACATTAGTGTAATAAATTATATCTTTGCAAGTGATTACAGTAACGAAAAGATATTCATTCAACAAATAAAGCAGAAACTTATTTTTAATGCTTAAGGGGTATTTTTCAGTAGTTTTGAGCAACACCAAATTTTATTTATGAACGAAAATAATTAAAAAATTAATTTATAACAATTAACAAAACTGTAATTTTCAACTTCTCATTTATATTTTCTTAGTGATCTTCTGATGAAGCCAAAAATGTTGGCGAAATTTTGAGAATTAATAAATGTAACAACATCAGCCCATCGGTTTGTTCACAAGAATTTACCTATCAACACCCTCAATTTAATTACCTTTAATTCAAGTAGTGCTGTTGTTACTAACTTTATTTAATTTTTATTTACTTTTACGTTGTGTGCGTTAAGGTTGAGGTCGAATTATATGTATGCATGTATGTACATATATTTAGTATTATAAATATTACAAAAAACTAACTTGTTCACCTTTCCTAAATGCCATACGTTCATCGTATAGTAGTTAATGCGAATCAATTGAAATATTTCACATTTTCATTGAATTTTGCAACAATTATTTATAGGATCTGCTGATACCTTAATACCTACAATTATTGTATAATGATAATTTCTAACTGAATATTCCGTCTTTCTTTTCAGGTGGAAATTAGGAGAAAATAACTCAGCAAAATTGACGAAATGAAAAGGCGGGACTAAAAGGTAAGAAAACAATAATAATTTAACCTTAATCTTTTCATATAATGGACAAATATTAAACTAATAAAAAAGAAAAATACAAACGACGGCAAGGTCCGGTAAGTTCAATGCAATAAATAACAGCAAAAAAATAGGCAGATGACATAATAATTTGTTTGAATTATTTGGAAACTTTGTACTAATGGAAATGTCACGTGTGTAAAAACAACGTTCAGTCGGTAATTAAGTAATAATAAATGTCAGTTTCATCAAAAACTCCAAATGTAATGAACATCTAATTATTTGTTTTCCAAAGAAATCGTCGTTTTTTAAAACAAATGAAGATAATGATTGTATATTAATAACTCTTGAGATAAGGTTAATTAAGCGTTAACAAGTATCTAAATGTACGCCAAGTTAATACCGCTACCGCTACATTAAAATTGAAATTGTAATCTTAAAAACTAATTGATCATTAAAATACATCTCCGCAGCTATTAAATTAATAAATTTTAGAAGTTAACTACAGTACTGTAAATTTTGAAAATAGGATTGAAAAGGCAATCGACATGCTCTAAAAATATCTTTGGTATTCAATTTTTATAATTTAATAAATAATACATTCTAAGATTACAAGAATTAATTGATATTATGCTAGTTTTATGTAGAACCTATTGTATATAGGCATGTACTTACTCAGTTTAAAAAAGTATTTGTTTACTTAAAATAGTTGTTGAAGTTAAATAAACCTATGTTCTATTATAATACAATAAAAAGTAAAGTCGAAGAAAAAAATGAGCACCCTTCATACCGCAAATTATTTTAAGCATTCTTCTTCATACACAAGTAGATTTATATTAAAAAAAAAAATACAACGTGTAATTATACAACACGATGCTGAAGTAAAACTTTTTCAAACATACAAACATACCGGGACAGAGGTTAAGGAATTGGTTTAATGGTATTATTTGTACACTATGAATTTAAATGTTACACCATAAGTACATGCCGGAGTTGCCTGTAACGAACGTTGCATTGAAGCGCGCTCACGGCTCAAGCTATCCCCACTACGAACTCGATTACGTGACCGAGTAGAGGGGTGACATCCGTTGCATGATTTCGTTACATAGTAACTCGCATGAAACGAACTTACCCTACCGTGCGTAAAGAAGTTTCACTTCAAAAATTTTTGTTGAAGCATAAAAATCAGGTTAAGAAGATGAAGATGTTTACTTTTAAACCTTTTATCTATGCGTTTGTTATCATTATGCAATCGGTAATTTACCGTAATAAAACAGGTTAGTAACGACCTTTCAAAAGGAAACTATCAAATGCTACAATCTTGAATTAGAACGGTAAGCAATATGTAGAAACCCATGTTCTCAAGATTTCCTACATCCCGCACATAATCACTAATCGACATTATGGATTTACGTCGAGCCATTTGTGCTGCAGGGGAAGCCAGTGTGTTAACGTTTAAAATTTAAATTCAAGTTTAAAGATTTTAATCGACACATTTCCCACTGCCCTACGAGTTTAAAATGATATTTGTATAAGTGTATAAGCAATATTATATATCTTCATATTTTATTATGCAATATCGAATTGAATGACCGGATATTCAACCTGTACTTTAAGCAAAAGGTCAGTATCCTCGTCAAAAACCTGATGATGAAATGTCCAATATAGAAAAAGAGGTTTAGGCACACTCGCGAATATTGTATAAAAGGATAAAAGAAAATCACCTTTAAACACTTGAAACCATTGATAAAACGCTGTTAAAATCATCCGTATGGCTCTGCTTCTTTTGCAACAGTGAATTATTTAAAAATTAAATTAGAACTAATTCAAACGTCTTCACACGTGATGGCTCTGCACAATCCTCACGAAACCACCCAACTTTCTACAGTTTACACACTAGGTCCTACACACCTTCAGGACAACTCCTCTCACTTCGTTTCATGCTGCTGGATCAATTTTACCTGTTTTTTGATGTCATCAACTTTGAAATTAATCCTTGGTTATTTTCTAATTTTGTGTGCTTTCTACACTACTCCTGTCATAGCGTGAGAATTGTAATTTGTTGTTTTGTGATAATAAGCGAATCTTTCTTTTTAAATTGTTTACTTTGAATGAATTCTGAAGAATTCGATTTTCAATTTTTGAACCAAAACCTAAGATGAAGGAAATGCTTATTATATTTAACATTATATATCAAAATTGAAGTAGTACTGGGGTAGCTTTTAAAAATTTTTACGAAAATTGTTTCTCTTTCGACATATGTAGGCAGTAGAAATTTTCAGAAGCAGCCACAACTTCTTATAATACAATTAAAAAATAAACTTTATACTCTTTTGGCAGAATTACGATTCGGGATAAAGGATCGCAGTCTAAATAAACCGTTAGATTCAGACATTTCCTTGACAACTGCTGCGAACATCTTCAGTGGTACAGCGTTGACATCGTAGGTGAAGATTACCATCGATTCCGACCATGAATGCCTATGCCTATGTCTATTAGTGAAAGATAATACGATTAGCTATAGTACGAAAGGAGATAGATGTTGAATTCGTACTCTTCCATTGGTAGTTAATGATTGGTAAAAATTTCTCATTATTGCTTGCGTTGACTTAAATTTTATAGCGTTGTTGAATCTCTTTACTTCCTTAAGATGTACCCGTAAGAAACGGTATCATGCTTCGCTTACCATATGACATTGCTGAATTAAAGTGAAGGTCATGTCATAGCTAACAAGAGGGCTAAATGAGCAGAAGATGTCAGATGGCATTCGCATTTATTATTATAACAAAAATTACTCTTCAGCTCGTTTACATCATTCAAACTACTGTTTACATAGGTGAATACCGCTAATTAATAACCAGAAATAAATATGAATGTTTAGAGGTTATCTCATTAAAGTTGTTAAACATTTAAATTGTGTAGGTAAATATAACGTTCTTCGGCTTATGGAGCAACAAACTGAATAGAAAAATCGATTGTTGTTGTTTGAGAGTAATGCTTTATGGGGAATGTTTCTTTAAAGTCAGTTTATATCTCGGCTTCTGTCTATCAATTTTTACAAAATAAGGCGAAGAACACGTCTTTAAATATATCAATCATCATCATTATAAGGTCGTCAGTCCCAAGACTGGTTGGACACGCACCTCCACTCATTCCTATCCTGAGCTAATCTTCGCATTTCCCTAAAACTAGAACAACCAACATCCTTAACTATTTACGAACAGTAATCTAATCTAGGTCTACCTCTACCCCTCCTAACTCCTGTTTCTGCCTCTAATATGTCTCTGACCTTCATGCCTGAGAAGGTGTCCTACCAACCTATCAATACTGAATTTTTATTCATCTACATTGTACATATTTGTGGGTATACAAAAAGCCCAAAAATTGTCGAATTCGTTTTTCGGATATCGGTGAACATCAACGATTCCGCCGCTAGATTAGATATTAATTTTTTTATTATAATAATCAGGATTATAAAACAGTCAAAGGCACAAGTATGGGAAAATAGTCTAAGATATTTCCCTGCATTTTCTCGTTAAGCTTACCTAGTTATCCTAAATGATTACTTCTTCAGAATATTCAAATATCATCACATAGAATGTATTTATTCTCAGTTCTATTGAATTGCTAAAAATCGCGATTTTCCTCATTTTCTGGTCGAGATTCTCATATTCTTTAATAATTTATCATTTAATTAAACATATACAACAAAATTCTGTTTAAATGTTCAATTTTAATGTATACGAAGAAATTAGAGTTCACAATTGTTGTTGTTTCGGCCAGTTCTGTATGTATTAATGATTTCAAGACTACGTACATAACGTAAATGTAATAACATTTTACTGTTTACCTAAGTTGCTACAAAATTTATCCCTGTACTAATTAGATTTTGAATTGACACCTTTAGATTACTTCACAGAGAGGGAGAGGTAGTTAGCAGCTAATTATTTATGTAAATCATTCCTTTTATAAGACTAGAGACTAGTCAATAAAAGATTACAAAAAGTGGTCATAAGTTAGAGGCAAATAAATTAATACGCAGTTTCTAAAAGCACTAACTAATGGCATAACTACAATAGTTTACTGTAACATGAACGATCAACAGGTAATTTAACGTCAAGAAATAAAGACGTCCTTATCACTCGATTCAATCATATTTCAATCACCGTCACTTACAACTTTCCATTTTCTTAATTCTTAATACATAACATAAATTATCTTTAAGTCCTTATCGGAAGTTAAAATTATTGTAGGTACGATAATACAGTAATTACATTACATCCACAGCTTACAATTAGTTATTAATCCATGTTAAAGTTAAGCACAACAGAAGATCCCCTCACGCAGGGAAAAATTGTTGCTACCCCCATTAATAATTTTTGGAAAAATTAACTTTATTATTAATAAAAAAAAATACAAAATTTACATACGTAGCAACGGTATAACACATATTATTTCTTTACTTTCAACTCTAACTTTAAAATAAACCATACATTTCTAAATATTTAGCATCACATGGATACGTAATAAGGGGATTTTCTTTTTTGTAGTAGTTTCACTACAAATTTCACTACAATTTTTGGAGGAATATACACATATATCTCTAATAAAATAATTCGAAGTGGTCTGTATTCTGTCGATCTTTTTGGATCTCATCAGCGCGTAGCAGACAGCTCCGACAGAACACAGACCAACTTAATGTAGCATCGTACTACAGATGGCGTTTACCGCGCCATTTGTAGTATTTTCTTCACATATATCTCTAATTTGTAAAATTTGTTTGCTCTTAAGTAAGATTGCATTATTGGGCTCTTTAGTAGTCAATAATATAATACATTAAATTACAATCGTTTTACTGTTATTCAACTTGATGCGTATGGTTTCAGTTGTCTTATAATAACAATATCAGGAAGTACACTTGTTGGTTCGTTGCAAATGTAATAGATTTCATTAAAACGACGACATAATTGGACAAGGGGATTATTACCATTTTTTTTTTATTTTACCGAAAGTATTTTCAAACGGATTTTCTTCATCGAGCCCCCATAAGGTAGATTTAATTGTAATTTTATACATGTGTTAAGTTTGCCCATTATAACCCATATGAAAAACCCATAAGGCCAGTCCTCATTTTAGTATCATGAGGAATATACGGGAAAATCCCTTAATGGGCATGCTCCTCATTAGTCACATGAGGCCCGCACGCTACATAGGTCATGCTCCTTATAAATTCTAGTCGGGATGGTGTCTGTCAGTTGCAAGACGAAATATACGATTTTTAGAATAGGTACCTGCCTACCAATTCCCTCGGGAACAGTATTTTTTCTGCATAAAAGGTACTTTATATCCTTTTCCGTGCCCCTGACAATGTGTGCACAAAATTTCATGGTAATCAATGGAGTAGTTAAGGCGTGACAAACAAACAAACACATTCGCATTTAAAATATTAGTTACGATTTTAAAACCCACTAACTATTGAATAATAAGTAATACATTTAAAATAAGTATCTATTCGATATCAAAAATTATTTAAATTCCCTGATAATATAAAATCAACTTCTTGTGTATAGTTTTTAACAATTTAATTTATATTTGCCTGTCAGTACAACTTACAAGAATAATACAAGCATTATATACTATCCAAATACAAGAAGGAACACAATTTTACACATACATATGTGTACATGTACTTTCAAATCATTAGTTTTTAATTTTTTTTTTTTCAAATCAGTTATTGATCATGTAACTTTGGGTTCATCTACAACATTGTAAATTTTTGGATTTTCCTCTACTTTTCCTTTACTGTCAAGTTCTGTCGACGTCTGTGTATACGTATATTACATCATTTTCGAAATAATTTACCTGTTTAGCTAATATCGAAATTAGTAAACATGAATATTGAATGTGTGTAATTATGCAATTGACACTTGAATTGATCGTGGTCATAATTATAGAAGACCTATTCTTGGAAATAAACGCAATATTCAGTAGTTCCTGATAGGTACGTACATTCAATTACAAAATTGATAAAATTAAAATTCCATTCAAACTTCAGATCATTTATGTTAAACATCCTATAATGAAGAGAGATAACAAGACCTTCACTGAAATTGCAAAAAGCAAATTCTACAGTTTACATGTGAGTTTCTGTTATGTAATAGATTGTACGCACTCGTATATTCGTTCGGTTTTTATTATATTATAATAGATAACGTCTATTTCGCTTCATTGTAATTTTTAACATTTTTCTTACAATTAGTTAAGTATTTATTACTTTTTTGTGCGAGGACTAACTTTTCCTCCCTATAACTCTCAAATACCCGTTTAAAAAACTAATTGTTCTAAACAAATATACAAAATTTGATATTAAAATTAGCAATTAAACAAAATATACTCTAAGGCATATTAAAATCAGATAAAAACAATTAGTGGACCGCGCTCCAGTTCCGGACCGCAGAAGGTCAAAAACTTGACCGCCAAAATTTTTTGAAAGTAAATTACCTACTCAAATAATTTTTTTTTATTTTTTTTTGTAGATAATATAGTATGCTTGAGGTTTGAGCGCCACCCTTATCATTTTTTTGAGGAAGGGGTATGTTCTTTCTGGACCTCGATAAAAATTTTTAAAAACATTCGAACCCCACCTAAAATTACTTGCCGACTCCTAGCTTAAACAATTGCTTAACAATCGCGGGGACGTCAATTCGATCCCGAGTCTGCCCCAATCCAAATTTTTCTATAGTTTTCTTGGTACATGCATGACTTTCAAAATTTGCCAGAGAGCGAATACCTACTTCTTATAAACATGTTTCACGCTCATTAGAGTTTTTTAGAGTTTATACACAGATGCGATAGGAAATAGGCGAGATAGATTGGTAGAACACCTTTTTAGGCATCAAGAGCTAGTCAGAGACATATTAGAAGCAGAAGCTAGTGTTAAGAGGAGTAGAGCTAGACTTAAATTATATTATTGTTCGCAAATAGTCAAGGATGTAGGATGTTCTAGTTTTAGGGAAATGCGAAGATTAGTTCATTAACTTTTTATGGGGGTGAGACCGCCCCGAACTTTTTATGGTACAGTGGTGGGGGAGACCTCCTCCTTCGATCCCCCCATCCCCAGCCCCTTCGGGGGTGGGGGCCATCATCTAGACCTTTACCAAAGATTCTTTATGTTATTTGTTAAACGAATAAGTAAGTAGACCTTGTATATCGCAGTGACGATTTTACACCCTCGCAAAAGTTAAGACCGGTATCAGCCTCTGTTGGAGTCGTGATTAATTTTACTCGTTCACGTATTCGTAAACAGCACACCCGATGCGGTGCCATTTTACATTCGGTCAATGGTCATTCTTTTGCAACGCGTGACTGTTTTGCAAAATAAAATTGAAAGGAGCGTGAATTCACGGGTCCAAGAACGCCCATATTCGCGCTACCAGCATACGTGCGGGTGTGGCGATCCAAAAGTATTCGGCCAATACAAATTAGTTTTTTAGGCGCGGTCATTTCGACTTGCATAACTTTCAAAAGGGCGAAGATATCGGGAATAATAAACAATAGAACAAAATATTAGTACATACGAGGGTTAATTAGGTATAAATTGGTTTTTGTTTATAATAAGTTAACAGTTACTCGCTCGCCCTGCCTCAACCGCTTCGTCGTTAATTAATCGGAGCCCCCCAGAGTTTTTACAAAGGGTGTTCTAGTAAATTTCAATGAATTTCTATTTTTTAAAAAGTTTTAGCATGGACATGGGGTATCTTGAACGCCTTGACGTCTTTTTCCCTTGCATGCCGCCTTAGAATTGTCCAGTAGATAGCTTACAATAATACTTGGCGTCGATTCTCTTCCTTTCAGTTAGATAGATATCGTCCTTCCTAAGGATTTTAAACTTTTACCGCATTAATACTTATATTATTAAACAAAGAATTGAGGCATCACCTTGGCTATCCTGGCGCCACAACTATACACTGTATAAAATTTAGAATAATTGCAAAAGTAGTTGATGACACCTATTCTGTCTATTAATATCAATAAAGGTTCAAAATAGGAGGTAGAAATCTAAAGCAGGATGTCATATATACGACATGAAACTTTCCTAACCCAGTCTTCTTAACGTTTCATTTTTTAAAAAGTTATTAAGGATAGGCACGCACTAAAGCATTTTTATGAGCGGCAAAAATAACAAATAAAAACAAATGACGAGTGCACTACTGTTTAATCCCGCATCAAAGTAATCAGTTTTAAAATTGATTTATTGATAGAAGTACCCCTTTTAAACAATTAGAACACACAAAAAGGAAAAAATTTTAAATTCCTCTATTCTCAATGAAGATTTAAAGAAGGGACTGATATTTGATGAACTTAACGATTTAATTATAAAATAAGTAAAGAATATTTTAAATAATAATTTGGATAATCTATTACAAATAAAAATATTCTGTTTGATGTTTCTACGGCTGCTTTCTTTTGCAGTTATGTCATATACAGATGATCTCTCAATAACTTTCAGTATTAAAATATCCATCCAGACATTCAAAAACAACGCTCAATTGTTGCTCTTAAAATGCAGTAAAAAGTATATAAATATTTACAACGTAAAAAATATTTCATAAAACGTCATAATGCGCGCAGTTAAGTAGGTATATATTAGAAAAAGACGATCAACCACCGCGTCGTAAACGATTTGTATGTCTAAGAACTTTAATTACAGTATTTTTTAGTTGTTTATTGTGTGTTATCTACAGAGTTGTGGTGTAGCCCCTTATTTTCAATTAAAAAAAAACAGTACGCACGCATACACACAAGTTCCCATCTATTATTCGCCATCATTATTATTAGTTTTTAATGAACCTGTTGATATGCCTACCTACATTAATTACGATCTAAAAAAATGCTTGTTTTGTAAGTATACGATTAAGTAGTTATTTGTATTTTATAATAGGAGGTTGTGACATATCTGACATTGTTTTTATTATCATATTTGATTGTCATTCTCAAATTATATTGGTGGTGCAATTTTAAAATCATTCTTGTATTAACGTTTTCAATACTCAAATAATCTAATAAAACGAAATATAAGATTTTAATGAATGACAGGCGGCCTTTCTGTTCATCAGTTGTTTTATGCGTTTATTAGCGTTTTAGAATTTGTTTTTTATTTTAAAATCTTTTTAACACGGAAATACTTTTTTAAATAGTCATTGTTTTATGGTGTAATAAACACTATAATTTCCTATGGACGATAAAAGATCGGCCAAAATTTTAGTGAGAACTAGTATTAATAGACCATCAGGTGCTTTTTCAGACAACAACCTCTTTTGGTCGTTACTTGACCGATGGTACTAATTTTTGAGGAAATTGCTACTAGAGTTCTTACATCGTGTTCGGTCACTGCCTTCATCTTTTTTGTGTGTAGAAATGTAATTTTATAAATTAACAAACAATCAAGTGTTGTAATATCTTGACTCCGCTTGAATGAGTTATTTTTTTAATTTTGACCCGCCGATCGTTTTCTAAAGATCGGGTTAGGTAGGGTTTGTTGATAACCCTAAACCATAATTCTTACATGATATGCTTTTTGTTTCCTTATATTTTTTATAAAAATTATGTTAAAACGTTGTGCTTAATCCAGGTAGATTACATAAAAAAAGTATTGCGAACGCTTAGAGTAATGCCTGTATTAACACAGAAGAAATAGAAAACCTCGAACCACAAAATTAGGACCACAGCCATATTTTACTATGATGAACCGTGTTGTACCTTCTTATTGTTATTTAGAAATTTCTCCGTGACTATTATTTTTCTTTAAACGGAGAAATTGTGCATTTCTAACGCCTAATAGGCGTTAAACCATTTCAGCAACAAACAATACTTATTTAAAGGTAAATTTCCCACGTTAGGCACAACTTTTTACAGAGTTAAGGCGTTAAATAAAAATAGCATACTGTTAAGGCATAGAACTGAATGCTGTTTCACCACTTCCTGATATAAGAAGTTAAGAGTCGTTTAACTTTCCAAAGACGACGAAAAAAAGTTAATGGAAATTTTCCTTCATTTAGTAGGTACGCTACCAACTTCATTTGTATAATTAAATGCTTCTTTACGATTTGGACGGCAGATTCTCCGTATATTACAATATCATTCGCCAAATATAATCGATTAACAAAAACATTTTGAAATAGGGAAGTAACTTAAATTTGAAAATGAGTTCTGCCTATCAATAAAGTAAAAAATAAATTTAGCAATAATTGTTGTAGATAAATTAGTGTTACTGTCAATTTCTGAACGTTTTATTCTACCTTTCAGCCATTGTTGCTTCTTCAAATTACTTTAAAGCTAAACATTAAAAAATAAAGATTATGATACTTCAATGTACTTATATATTTTCACAAAGGATGTGGAAATATTATTTACTTTATAATCAGTATTTGTGTTATCAAATGAATACAAAAGATAACAAAAGTAAAAATCAGTAGCAAAACTTGATTGTGATTTACTCAATTTTAATTTAATGTATAAAATCCACCGAATTAACAATAGGAAGTGAATCACTATGACGTTAGGGCAGGTTAGAAAAAAAGAAAAATTTGTCTCTATTACACATCTATGCTCGCGAACGGTTAATTTAGAAATTCGAAAAAGGTTGTTACGAATTAGGAGGATACCGTAGATAGAGAAGGTTACAAATGATGTGGTATTAGAAAGAGTAAGAGAACAGAGGACTCTATGGAAGTCAATAAGAAATAGGCGAGATAGGTTAGTAGGACACCTTCTGAGGCATGAAGTTATCGTATAGTTTTTAGTTATCGTATATATTAAAAGTGAACATTTAAACAGAATTTTTTTCTATTTGTTTAGATAGATTAGAAGGGGTAGAGGTAGATCTAGATTAGATTACTTTTCGCAGATAGTTAAGGATGTGGGTTGTTCTAGTTTCGCGGAAATGCGAAGATTGGCTCAGGATAGGAAAGAGTCTTAGGAATGACGATCTTATCATGATGATACTTATTATTAAAGGTTCATTCAAATACGGTTCAAAAAATGTTGCAGAAAAAGGATAGACCAGGAAAGAAGTTTAATACAAATCTTCATTATTGAAATAGAGAAAGTATGCATATTATTTTTATTTAAAGCACGAATGAACACATGCTCATCTAGTTTTTGTCATAGAAACTATTCCAAATTGAAAAAGAACTATATAGGGTGATTATTTGCCCTTTAAGATGAAATCGGGAAAATAAAATGTTGTCCCCTTTACTATTCTTATTGTCAGTATGTTTCCCAGATTAGATTAAATTAGTGATTTTTTCGTGATTATTTTTTTATCACTGAGTGATTACTTTTTTATTATTGGTTAATAACACCATACTAAGCCTGAGTCCAATGTTTTCAAATATTTTTTGTTGTGGCAAACATTAATCACCATAATAAAAACGTTAAGTTAACGACTGAAGTACAAAGAGTTTAGCAGCAGCAACAAGCTTTTTTAAAAATATAGTTAAAGTTAGTAATAGATAGAGTGAATTCATATTCATATTTTTTGCACAATAACACACTGTTAAATGACCTTCACGGCCTGAATAATTTCAAAAAACTGGTAATTCTATTTTTTTTATGTTTAAATTAAATAATAATTCGCATTTGACTTTCTATTCTGTTTACATGTTTACTGATCGTGAATGAAATAATGGGTACGTTCATATATATATATATATATAAACATGTTCCTAAAATAATTATTTTGATTTTTTTAATCGCCAACTGCTGTAGTCATTAGCCATTTGAACCATTTTACAGAATTTAGTCATTCACGACCGGTACCGTCAAATGAACTTCTGTTTAGTTTCGAACTCTTGGTCGGTAGCCCGGAAAATAGCACTCCATTGTTTGAATCATTTCCCCCAATATATTTATGATAAGAGACACAGTTTACGACGCAAATCGAAACAAATGATGGCATTGGAAGTATACAATGTATAAACACTTATATTATAATAAAATTGCAATTATGATATCTACTATATTAATTATTTTAATTTTCTAAACTGGAAATATTCCAATCATAACTGATCAAGTTCGTTTGTATTGAGGACTTTAAATATGTATGTATACTGAGAATAATTAATACGCTGAGATACTTTGAATTTTTGAAGTGTTAATTCAATGTATTAGTGAATTAATTTTATCCACTACAGATAACTCCAAATTAATGACGAAAAATTGTTGTTGTTGTCGCCTCGTAGCCTAGTGATACAGTACCGGTGCGTATAACAAGGGGCCCGGGTTCGTTTTCCGACAAGAGAGTGACAGCACCAACAATTTTTCCTTGTTAATTTGAGGTTATCTGTAGTGGGTAAAATTAATTCACTAATACACTCATTTTTATCAAGTATATCTTAAAACATTTGTGCAAATATTCACTTTCGGAGCTTTCTGTATGAAAATCGGATTATCAGTTAATTCACTGTAATGTTGCAGATAAACAGATGTAGTATATGCTTTTTTGGCATTGTTAATTAACAAAATTGTCAATTGCGCAGCTCACTATTGGGATCCGTCAAATGGGAGGAGCCTAAAAACATGGCGCCGATTAGGGAAAATTTGTCGTAGTTTCTATAGTGTACCGTGCAATTTCCAAGTTTTTAAATTACGATAAAATGATAAGTATTGACACAATATGTGATTAGGCTGGCACAAAGCCTCTGAAAGGAAATTTCGTTGAAGGTGAGCGTGTTTTTAATGCCAATCACATTATAAAATTCGGAAATAACAAATCCGGAAGCTAGCCTTCAAATTCCGTCAAGTTTACTGCCTACTTTTTACAAACTTCGGATTTAAAAAGTGATTCA
>NW_020438956.1:641050-645887 GCF_000699045.2 Agrilus planipennis
TTTTTACATATATAAAACGGTTAAGTAGTTTTTATTGGAAAGTACTTAATGTAGGTGAAGAGTGAAGATCTATGTCTGAAGTGCTATTGCAGTTTTTCACTGAACATATTAACTTTTTATTTGATTTAACTTTAGAAGAAAACTTCGTGGACTACATCATCAATAAAAATTTTTACTTTTTTAACGTGTTTTATTATTTTAATAAACAATTTTACAATTTGCGTGCACTGTTCCTGTGTAAATTTTTCCCTCATTCGAGTTATAAATTTTGCCACCAGATGGTGTATGCCCATTTGACGGATTCCAATACTGGCTAAAAACTTCGCTCATGTTGTTTTTCTCTACGGTAGGCAATCAAACACTTTATTCTTGAAACTCGGTTAGGTTAGGTTAAGATCGTAAGCTTATGGTAGCTTTGGGTTCCCTTGTATCTTTTTTTTATGAAGCTCCAAAACTAGGTTTGAAGAAAAAAATTATTTTCGCGCAAGCATATTCCATCTACCCATATATATTTTTGTTGAATTGCAGAACACTTTAAAATTACAGTGAAACCGAGACCTTTACCTAATTGTCTATACTCGAAGTGAGAATCGTTCGTATAATTTTTCGAAAGTACCTTGTATAGTGTCATACACGTAATACGTTAGCATTCAAGTCGCCTTCACAGCTGGACTTTACCGACATCATCGACGTCATCAGATTTGATTTAATATTAAAGTACCTACTTTACGCGGCCATTCCTGTTTTGAACCTGTTTGTGATATTTTATGTTCATCCGACCTAACAGACGCTAACTTAAGCGCAGTTTATATACTTGAGAATGTACGTATGTATACTCTATATACAACACACGTATCCACATGAAAATTCTTCTAGACTACACCCAATTTTTCTATGAAAATTATGAAATTCCTGGCGATCGGAATGCTGATAGTTGACAGTTAACGTCACACGTAACACCACCATACACGTACACAATCATGATCAAGTATTACTCACATAATCATGTTGATACAGTTCACAAGTTTAAGGATATATTAATGTATTATATTTACAAAGAAAAACAAATAGGTGGCTTATGTGCAGTAGCCTTAAGCGTTCTATATCAGTAATATCAGTTAGACATCACTTAAGAATATTTGAAGAAAAAAAGTATTGCTTATCAGTTATATTTCTTTTCAAATTGACCGTAGCACTAAATAGAATTTGATTCTTATATAATCCCCCAATCCCTAATAAACTAGGGGGAGTGCTAGCTCTGGTCATCAATGATATTGATCATATGAATACTCAGATTTTAAAAATCTAGAATTTGATTCTTATATAAAATAAAATTGGCTAACAACGAGCCACCCTTTAATTTAGTTTTTTACCATACCTTTAATAAAAGTATATATTTTCCCTGATTTGGGGGCAATTTTATCTTTTTCTTAATTATAAAAGATATAGGCATCTAGTATGTCACGCACCAATGGAAACAAATACGACATTCCCTCCCTTGTGTCCCGATCCGAAGTCGTGGGTGGCAAAATCCTGCGAGGAGTGCCGTATTTTCTCCTGCGATTAATGCGATTCCTTACTCACGGAAAAACATTGTGTACAGGTACTTTCGATAGGTGGTAAAAAAGTATAATTTGATTTAATGTCGTACTTGCAAGTAGATATAATATAATTGTTTTAAGAAACAGCAGGAACCAACATCATTATCTATCCGATTTTTATGGTATCTGTGCATAGGGGTCTTCAGTCTTCCACCACCTATTTCTACAACTCAAAACGGATCGGGAAAGGTCTTTTATTATGTCATTGAGTCCCTACGCAACTGTTGTCATTATTATTATCGCAATGCAACAACTGCACTGCTTAATGGATATCGACGTTCCAGAAGCTGGAAAAGATTTATCAAACATTATTGCTTGCTTATCGATGCATACTACAAGTATGTTTATTTTGGTGCACCCAAGGCGGGAAGATATTATCCCGCACTTGTTGCTTGTGCTACCGGTAGTTCTTCATCAGTATTAATAATTCGAAGGCCTAAGGATTTTATTGTAATTAGAGCTTTAAGGGCTGAAGCACATATAGTCTTGATCTTGGTCTAGCAGATATAGTCTTGATCTTGGTCTAGCACATTACAACTACAACATCAGGACTATTTTTGTTC
This sequence comes from Agrilus planipennis, assembly GCF_000699045.2. Lineage (NCBI taxonomy): Eukaryota > Metazoa > Arthropoda > Insecta > Coleoptera > Buprestidae > Agrilus > Agrilus planipennis. Next base: position 643,215 of record NW_020438956.1, read on the forward strand.
ATCACCAGTTATCTGCCTAACACGTAGATGGCTGCATCCTTGGGTTCGATTTGATAAGTCGATATCCTTTTATGAAAAAGGCTGTATTGAATTTTCCAATAAGTAGTAGATTTCTACAGATGCTGTTGCATAGCTTATCTGGAAAGCCTTAATAGACTTTTACAGTAAATTATAAAGCAGTTAAATAGGTCTTTGTCATTTACTGCTTAATTTAATTTTATTGCACCGTAATAGTAATTATCTTTAATGTGACACATGCGTCCTTAAGCGTTGGTACTATAATAATTGTAATTTGCTGCATTTTCTAGACAGTAGATATATCAATAAGCTATTAAATTTTTATTAGTCAAACCGTGTCGTTGGGCCCGGCTTTAAGCTACCGTGCAGGTACCACAGAAAAATATTTATTAGTCACTTATGTTTAAGTATAATTTTACTATTTCTCTTTACAAAGAATTTTATATATATGTGTGTATATATATATATTTATGTACTTAAGTACGTTTACACGCAAAAGGCAACAGGTATTGGCAATCAGAGTGGTAAAACTAGAAAAACAAGATTTTTGGTGAAAAGAAGTTTTTAGAGTGTGATATTTGGTAAATCCGCAGAAAAATGTACTATAGTTTAGTATACTTTTAATGCTTCATTTTTCCCTACGTATGGTGATTTTCTTATTTGCTTTTCCGAAATTAAATAACGTGTTTTTTTTTTGTATTCAATAAGTACGTAAAGCGCAAATTGCAATTTAATAAGAAACTACTTTAACCTAAGTTCAGGTGATATCGACGGTAGGTTAGGACAGAAACCTCTCAAAATAGAAGTTGTCATGTTTTTCCATTTATTTTTCTTCTTTAATTTTATATATTTTGATTTTCGGAAATAGAAAATCGAACTCGGTCCCTGGCAAAATTTTTTTTGTAGGTACGAAGCGCAAATTGCAATTTAATAAGAAACTACTTTAACCTAAGTTCAGGTGATATCGACGGTAGGTTAGGACAGAAACCTCTCAAAATAGAAGTTGTCATGTTTTTCCATTTATTTTTCTTCTTTAATTTTATATATTTTGATTTTCGGAAATAGAAAATCGAACTCGGTCCCTGGCAAAATTTTTTTTGTAGGTACGACCCTGACGACCATTGTAACCCCACTTGTAATGTATCACCAGAAGAAGACCAGACATAGGAGGAATAACTTAAGAACGATTTTGACATTTAATAGGGGTTGATATTATTGATGAAAATTCATATTTTTATTTTTAATTTTCCCATTACAAATTACCTAATGAGAAAAAATTGTTGCTGTTGTCACACCCTCGCCGGGAATCGAACCCGGAACCTTTAGCTTTACGCACCAATCCTCTGTTCACTTCGGTGAGGGTGTGACAACAGCAACAATTTTTCCTCATTAGGTAATTTGTAGTGGGAAAATTAAAAATAAAAATATGATTTTTCATTAATAATATCAACCCCTATTAAATGTCTAAATGGTTCTTATAGCATTAATATAGTTACTTAGTTCGACAGATTTGTGACCTAATAACTACGGTTTATCGTTGTTACTGTTGTCACCTCTCATAGCTTAGTGGTCAGAGCATTGGTGCGTAAAGCCAAAGGTCCCGGGTTCGATCCCCGGTGAGGGTGTGACAACAGCAACAGTTTTTTCTCATTAAGTAATTTGTAGTGGAAAAATTACAAATATGAATAATTTAATCTGAAGCGAGTGAGTCTAAAAACCATCATCATAAATAAAGAATAGAAAAGGAAACGGTCCGCTGCGCAATGGGAAACTGCACATCAATTGTCAACTTGTCGCACCGTACATTACATGCATAGTCGCATTATCCTATTACACTCGCCGCTACTGAAATACACAAATAGTAATTTGGACTCAAAATTAGTTGTTTCATGGCTACGGCTTTATATACCTTCGTCAACATGATCATTATAAATTAATGAGATCGTGATTTTTTATACAATTATCATTAACAAGGTAGAGGAAGTATAAGCTCCTTTTACTGTTCCCATACCTACTCAGAATTTTATGCGTGACCCTAATTAATCGAACTCAAGGTTAGTTAATATTTTATTTTTCCCAGAGCAATAAAATTATTTTATGTAAATAATGTCCTTTAATATCATTTTTCCGTCTACTTAAACAAAACTACCATGAACATTGTAAAGACCGTTTCTGTCGACGCCATTATTAAACTAACCACGCGTACCTAATTTTCGGCTTGTTGGCATAGGAATCTATATTTTACTTTTTGTCTTTTGAGTTTGTATTTATAAATTTACTTACTGTTGAAATTAATTAGATGAAAAGTTGTTAGGGCGAAAGAGAATTTTGTGTAAAAATATTTTTAACGTAAACTATTGTCAGGTGGCTAATGGTATAATCCATTGATGGACATTCCTAAACTTACCGAAATAAGGATAAATGTTAATACCTGCTAGGAAGTACCTATTTCATGGTAATCTAATAAAAATACGTATCTACATTACTGAGAACATATACGTACTTGATAATAAATTATTATTAAATGGGCTATTAGTTTCGAAAATTTAAGTCTAATTAATATCAAATTTGGAGATTGTCATTTGAAATTACCTTTATTAATTTTCTACATTACGAATATTTAACATTTAAGAAAGAGATATTAATGAAGGTAAT
>NW_020438956.1:646350-652096 GCF_000699045.2 Agrilus planipennis
TTATTTATAAATATAGAAGAAAAATGTTTTCGATTTTCGGCTAACAAAAATCTTCTTAAGGACTAAATAGATCGCAACTGAAAGTAAAAGTCTAGTCCTTTACCATCCCTTTAACGTCTAAACAAACCTTATTAATAAGTACAAAATTTATAAAAAGTTTGCATGAATTTATTCGAAGTGATTCAAAGTAAAAATAGTTGTAAACTTCATAGCGTCATTTTGAAACTTGTTATGATTGAATTTGTAGGTATTGTTTATTATAAATATTTTATTACTAATGCTAACTATATAATCAAATTATTTACTGGTTTTACTTTTTAAATGCAATTAATTACAGTTGATTTCAATAAAATTATGTTCATTTACTACTTTCATTTTCAATGCAAGTTGTATGTAATGCATTTTCTATTACGAAACAACACGTATAAATATTTTCGGAATTATTTTGAACAATAATGTTTGAGTAATAGATAACAAGGTCATGTTTTGTATTAAGTCAAAACTAGACTACGTTTCGAAGTTCCGCATTTGTAAATAAACTTACGGATGTCATGTTGTGGTATAAAAATTTGACCATCTTGTAAAGTATAGGTAGATATAATTAATAACTTCTGGTACGTTTGTTTTCGTCAAAATTATTCGATATTAGGTAATAGTCTTATTCATTTTAGACAAGAATTGCTAACGCTTCTTGAGTAACGAAAATGTAATTTTTATTGGAAATATTTACAATTTTATATTAATATGGAAATTGTTTATTAACATTTAACACCAAAAAGCTCAAACCACAACGCCAAAACACTACACTGAACGTCTGAAGTACTTTATGGGAAGAGACTGAAGAGAACTCTTTATATGACTTCCTTGAAATCCTTCAAAATTATCATCTAGATATCAAATTGTACCTTCAAGATATGCTACGATATTTTCCAAGATTTAAAAATTTAGCTCTCAGCAATACTTGTGACTTTATTAGGTATCGGTTTATTGAAAGCACTTAATTCTTCTTGAGTCCCTGAAGAAGATAATTTTGCTACCAGGCGTAGTACTTCGTACATTAACATTAGGTTTTGAGCTTTTTAGTTTACAGCCGATTATAAAGTAATATTATTGGTGAATTTGCCCGGCACATATTCCTATAGATACCCGTATTTATTTTTGAAATGTCACTGTCACTAACTACACTGAATTGTTTTGTTTGCAATAACATAAATTTAGAAATCCTGGATTTTGAACTGATGGGCCAACGTCATTGAGACACATCGCGTGAATTTTTTATAAATAATTTCATTTAATAGCTGCAGTTTTACCTATCTGCGGATTAACTGGGTTAAATACATAAATAACGGCTAGCTTTTCTTTTTAAATAACACAAAACATATTATATGTTTACTTTATGATAAAGGCAAATGTGTTATCAATGGTGGTATTTTATCTGTTTTCTTCTGACTTTTGACCGGCCTTATCAAATCAACATCTCCGTTAGTTGTTCAAATAAAGTTATTTAATAAGAAAATTCATAATAAAATATTTTATATAGGTGTATACTCAGAATTAAAATTATGCTTATAACCGTCTGATTTTTATAAAATAAAATACATATTATACACATAATTTGAATTTGCTTTAGAGTTTTTCTTAGAAATTATACTAAAGCCTAGTATTTCTGTAACTTTTTTAAATAATGGAGTTCTTGAAAAATTTTATCTTGTTTTATACATCTCATGAATTCAAAATTAATGTAAAGGAAGCGGTCCTATTTTACCGAAAGGACTGTAAAATGATTTCCTTTGTTAATTTTAGAAGAAAATCTTCGCTTTTACTGTGAAAACCGAGAGAACCAAACGCCTGTGCTTAGGTACTTAGGTATCCTTACGAAGACACTGTTATTTCCTTCTTATAAAGACACGCATATTTTGGGCATTCCTTCAATTATCCTGCCAATTTAATATGTTAAGGGTACATTTGTAAGTGGACCATTTTGTACCTACTCGCAAAATGAAATGCGTGCAGGACAATAGTAAGTTGCCATTTGAAGAGCAAAATTCAGTTTTTTTTTAATGAATTTATTCTCACGCTTCTCAGTATTGTTTCTCACCTTGTTTTGAACATAGTCGATGATGACGTAGATGAGCAGGACAATTTCTTGTTCGTCAGATCCCATGAGGTTTCCCTGAAGCCCTGCGGTGGCTACATACAAGACACACACGTGGTGAGGCCCAATCATAGTGAATTCCTTTATACTCATTTGTCCCAAAATATGTTTCAAAAACACCTGGACGCCAAGGAGAGGTTATGTTACCTTGATTGTGTCATATTCCAGTACTCGCACACACTATGTACTTATTTATACTTTACAGTTCCCCGTTTTCTCTCTGTATAATAAGTTGTTAGAGTTCACAATGCAGTTCTTTTCTAGCATAGATATCTATATTAGGTTTGTAACACTTAAGGAGATATGTATTTACGGAAAAATTGTGCCGTTTTCCTTAAATTGCAACGGTTAGAGCTTTGATACGACTTTTTTATATCTTATCTTTTCTTACAAGGAATCATCACAGACAGCTGTCGCAGTGGATTGTATAAAACTACGTTTATTTGCATTAACTATCACAAAAATTGACTAAAATCTCGAGAGTATTAAAAAGAAACAAGAAAACAAGAAGAAAAACGTTTTTATGAATACAACATATGTAAATTAAAATTATGGTGCAATTGTTGCCGTAACGCAGGTACTTATTGTTGTTTATGTTTGTTTAAAAAAATACAAAAAACAGGAATAAAACAATACGAAAATAAAAAACGAGGGTCGCACACATAGACATGCACACGCGTCGAACAAACAGTCCATCGGCAACGAAACTTGGAAATTTTCACACGAGTAACGCGACGCACACTTAGATCAACAGGTGGGCAGTATTATTTTAGGTATTGCGGTTGGATTTCCTAGTGGATTTTCGCAACAATTACTCGACATTCGGTTTTTCACAGCCGGCTATGGTTTCGTTCACGTATTAGCAGCAGTTTTCGGACTGAATGTTTCCGAGGCATTTCGTGTGGCTCAGGTAAGTATTCCGTTGCTTCAATTTTTACCGTACTGTTACTGAAGTACGCGTTTCACCAGTGGATCTACCTGGATTTTCCGACCAATCACGACACAGCTGTGGAATCGGCAACACGACAGGTCTACGAATAATCGGCTACATGCAATTGTGTCTTTCCCGCGTTTCTTCATTCAATTTAAAATTGTACGTAATAAACGGAATCAACAGGTGATACACAAACAGTCATTTATTCCAATGTTGGAACGCTGCAAATCACTTGAAAATACTCTCACAAACTTCTTTTAGCTTTTTTGGGCCTATTCTATCAAAAATAGTCAGTTTTGGAATGTGGCACAACTAAGTCAGCGACGTATTACGTATATGTTTTAAAAAAAATCGTCACAGAAAAAAACGAAAGATTGGTAGTTAATGTTGTAAAAGCTTCACTTGGCGAAACATTTTTCGAAAGCATTTTTTTGAGTTTCCAAATTAACTGGTATTAATTAGAACATAATAAGTTATATACGTGTTTGTGTGATGTGTAGTTTCCGATAATTAATTTTAGAAGTAAATGTGATTTCCGAAATAGATAGCGCATTTAAGTTGATAGGGAGTTTTATATTAATGTTTCTATCAAAAAAATCATAAACTGGGGTTTTTATCAAAATGATCATTAATGATATGTCGCAATTTGTATAGTCTTTTTTTATTGTTATGTTATGTTGACAATATCGGATAGAACGGCAACTGTGATTTTAATAGTTCCGTTTTCCCAATCTAAAAATATCGGTAATAACAAATTCGGATATAATGTCATATTTTTGTTGTTACAGATCCTTGAAACGGTCGTATTATTACTGGTACTTTGAGAAAATTGATCGTTTACTGATGTAACTGGTGCAAAATATGTGTCTAAAATTTCAGTTTGTCTTATCTTTTGTATATTACATAAGTATTGTTTACACCCAGTTATTACGTCAAGATATCTCTGGTTCCTAGGATAACACTATAACTTAACCAAATTCTACTGTAAATAGTTCCTAGTCAGACCGAGCATCATAGCCTAAAAGTTTATGCTTAGCTTTCGGGAAGATACCGGTTCGATTCCGGGTGCGCCTGCCCGATCCGGGTTTTTCTCTGTGGTTTCCTTGGATCACTTAGACAAATGTTGGGGCAGTAATATTTCACAGATAAGATCTTTCAGTCTCTTCTTCCTTCATTTCGTCCGTCTGATTTTGCTCCCCTCAACTCCCAACCACCCGTTTCCTCTATCCCTAAAAGGAAGCTGAAGACAGCTTTAGCCTTTAGTGGAAATTCAACACCCAAAAAGTTGGTACCAATTCTGCATTTTATCATTCTGGATACACTTTATTTACTATTATCAGTAATGTCGATTGGATTTTTGTGAAACTGTTCACAATTAAAGGCAAAAAGAAAACGTGTTTCCATGTTTCTATTTAAAAAGTTTTTAAAAGCTCTTAAATGAATGTCTTTTACAAGAGCTTTTTCTTTCCGATTGCTTTATTTAAATCAGTAACAGAGTAGTGTAGGTATTACTTGTAGGTACGCGTCCGCAATGGTTTTCTGTTTGTCAACTCTCCTCCTTCACATAAAAAGGTGATTGTAAAAACCCGATTTAGGTCAGGGTTGCAACTTACAGTTTTCTTGTCTTGTTCGTTGCATACGAATTGCAAAAACGTGCACTACCTCTACAGAACAATTAACAATCTTGTTTTTAATTTAAATCGTAAACAACTGCAGGTATCTACACCTAGAGTTACGTACGCTTCTGTGTTTGCATTTGTTATATCGTACGTGTACGTGTGTATGTAGTTGTTATTCCATTATTAGTATTTATTTACCACTCTCATGTCCGGGAATTATAAATAATTCGCAACTCCTTTCTATTGGTTAATCACCTGTAGAATACTGGATGACGATTGGCTGTCAACCTGATTCTAGCAAGCCGTGACTTCTACGCGACTCTACTATGCCACAAGAAAACATTAGTTCAAAGCACAGACATTCACCTATTTGAACGTTGTATGTTCTGTTTCCCTCGCCGACAGGCTTTCTGGTTGACGAGCGAGAAGGAAAGATGGAAATATATTGTCCTGATGTAATACCAGGATGATGAAGCAACTTTTCATTCTGTCCGTGAAATCTTGTACAGAAACTGCATTAGATAATACATCCTTTTGCTACCTAGTACTTTTCTATAATTTCTTTTTATCGAACGTATTATCCTTACAGTAACTAGTGCTACGTTGTGGTAAAACGGAAGGACAATTGAGAATGGAGCTTGTCCATGTTTTACCTACTCCATCCGGAGCATTCAGGTAACCACATCGAAAGGCAATAGGTACATTTCAATTTTAGAATGCAAATAATGGATAACTAATTTACTTCTTTGAGTCCAGTGATTTTCGACTAAAAATATATGAAATAAAAGAAGTTGTAGCAATTTTATTTGAATGAAAATTTTAAAATAAATACTACTAAAGTAATTTTTACATCATCGATACATTAATTTTTGACATAAAATCATCGCATTCCCTTCATGAGACTGACGTGTTTTATTTCTATTTTAGTTAGATATAATGAATAAACAGATGACACGGAACTATTACAGTTAAAAACTATTAATGCTCTTATACCTTATTTAATTATATACTGAACAGTTAATTATTTCCTTTATTAAT
>NW_020438956.1:652114-656003 GCF_000699045.2 Agrilus planipennis
ACGCTATGAGTAATTACATTTATTTTTAATTATAAATGAAGAATCACTTCCACAATGAACAAGCAGCCAACTAGTTGGAAAAATCGATGATTTTTCTCATTATTAATCATCTAAAATACAGAAAACTACAATGAGCGAGTATTTTGGAACAAAAAATGCCACAACTTCCTCTCCTGTGATTAATATGAACGATAACAGAATGTCCTAAGACTAGAAAACACAGTGGATTGTTCAAGCAATGTATTTATTGCGGTTTTGAGACTATCGGTGAATTAAAATATTGAATGATACGAAGAAAGGTCTCAGTACAAGAAGAGGAAGAAATCTGATAGTCATTTGTTTCTAAATACATATCATAACCAATATATTTTATATTTTTACAATAAGAACAACCCTTTTTTTTAAACCAGGCACTTATTCCTTATAAATTTGATTCCGTTATTATATTCCTTATTGATGAGATAAAACAAAAATTGTTAAATTATGTTTGTATTGAAATTCTATTACAATAATAAATTTAATAGTTATGCTGCCATTTACCAGGCTACTATGTCTCACTTAGACAAGATTAGATGAAACCTAAAGTAGCCATTTCGGGAGTACCCCGAGCGCCTTAGTATTTAGTAATTCCGACCAGAGATTTCAAACCTGTACGCACAGCGTAGAAGGATGAATAATGCCTGCAAAAGGATCGTGCTGACATGTTCAATAAAATTGTGTCCTAAATATCAAAAAGGTACCGAAAGTAGTCCAATAATGATAAAAAACACAAATTGAATTTGCGGTCAATTTGTTGAAGAATTCAAGAAAAATCACCTTGCGATTTACTCGGAATTATTACTTGACAAACTTATTTAGAGATTTTTTTGATGCAATACGTATACAACAATAGTTTTTCGATTTCATAAAATTCTTATAGCTAATCAGTGAAGTAGCAAGCGCTCGAAGCAGAATGTTAGTGCCTATGGAAAAAGGTACTAAAGCGGTAAATATTAAACGCCATCTGCCGCCCCTAAGTACCAACACCCGGGGCATACTTCCCAGTCCCGCCGCTGAAGCTAATAATTCAAACAACCTATGTACCGGTACGGAACTGCCAGGGCACGAATCCTATTCGCAGTGTCCGCTTTTGTTTATTTATTTTATTTTATTTTAGCTGCAAAATGACAACTAATATCATTGTTTTGCTAAAATACCATGCTATACCTAACGTAATATCGTAGCATAAATAATTAAGTTACGGTCACAGAGAATTAAATTTAAACAATACTCTAATTAATCCAAAGAAAGGTGGAATACTACACGTAGTCGACCATGATGTTACGTACCAAGCTCTGCATCACTCTAATAAGTAGCAGTCATATTTTTTTTCTACTTGCAGACTTTTAGTTTCAACCATCTCGTTAAAAATCCGCCTATCAAGAATTAAAATTTTATTGGTTTAGTGTTTAAATAACTTTTAGCGAGACAGGGGGACTTGTGGTTTGGGACGTTAGTGAGGGTGGTATTTTTTTTTTGTTTAGATTATGCTCGAGGAGGGGAAATCTTCAAAAGACCCCCCTGAAGGGAGGTAGTGTCGGATTCTTACCGACTAAAACCCCTCCTCGAGCGGGGAGATAAACCCTGTGGACTATTCATCCCCGGGACGATAGTGGTAAAGTTGGGGATTGGGGATAGGGTTGAGATGGGAAATGGGTTAAGAATGTGGGCAGAAGGGAGTGTTGGGGAGGAAACCGAAGTAGGTGGTCTATCTCTGAAGTGCTATGGGTGGTATTTAATCCCACAACGAAGATGTACACCATTAACCGTAGTGGTTTTGCCGCGTACCTAGTTATCCGGTATCCCTGGTGCATCACTAATTTTTTTTAATACTAAAAATATTAGTAGTCAGTTTCAAGAAAAATTAATAATAAAGGTTCGTTTGCCTCCCATTATCCGGAATCATTTACCTTTTAATTGTTCCCAACAAATTTCAACGGAGCGCAGCGCTTAACATTCCTAAAATGGTGAAGTTTTCTAAAGCTGCTCCGTGTAAGGATGCTGGATAGTTAGTTACAACGAGTGTAATAAAAAACGAAATTTATTACATGTTAAGTCCGGAAACACCTCAGTCGTAGTAGGCTGCGCTGTCCTAAAAATGGTGGAAATAAATTAAGGAGAAACATCTCCCTGATTAGATGCAGCGACATGAAAAGAGAGGGCCTGACTTACATTTTAAATTCATTAAAAGGACTACCTTAAAATGTAAATGTGTTCTGGATACAAATAAGGAATAAAGGAGTAATAGCATAAGTCTGTCCGAAATTATAACAAACAAAGGTCGCTAATTAAAGTTAACATAACGTAAACATACAAAATTTTAACATACGAATCATAAACTACATCAATTAATATTAATAATTTAGGGTATACTGGGTCTTGTAAATAAAATGAACCACTGGTTAACTCGGCAAGGCGTTATATGCCCCTTCCTTGCTGTAGGGGGCAACCTTATGGGTCCAACTTTTTCAACTTTTTACTACCAAGAATTATTGAAAGTAATTGGTAGGACACCTTCTCAGGCATGAAGAGCTAGTTAGAGGCATATTAGAAGCAGAAACAGGAGTTAAAAGGAGTAGAGGTAGACTTAGATTAGAATACCGTTCACAAACGATTAAGGATGTGAGATGGTTGTAGGAAAATGCGAAAATTAGATCAGAATAAAAAGGAGTGAAGGTGCGTGCCCAAACCAGTCTTAGGACTAACGACGCTATGATGATGAATTATTCGACAATTACCTACTACAAAAACAAGTGCGTCAAAAAATTGTTCAGTGGTGTCGAACTTCTAATATAAGCAATTTGCGTGTTCAAATTAGGATCTTTGATAAGATTTATCAGTAGTAACAGTTTTAAGTTTATATATATATATATAACTGTTTTAGTCAACGGTCTGAACTTTTATTTTATTCTACAATATTCATGATGAAAATATTAAAGAATCAAACAATAAATGATTTTTACATATTGAAAGGATTTTAAAAACTGACCCAGTTTTAATAAAAACATTATGATTAATAATTTGCGGTAAGATTAATTATTTTAGGAATATTTTTGAGACATGTTTGTAATGATTTATCGTTATGTTTTAGGCAACGGTAGGCGTGTTTTGTTTTTATCGACAATTAGATACTTTCACCCGCATTTTATACGTTTCGATTAACCGGTGATAGATACATAATAATAGTAGGTACTTTGGTTTCCGAACAGGATGTATTTACTATATTCGTGTGTAGGTACGGTATAACGGACTTTACATAACTCACTTTTGCATGTTGCAACCAAGAGAAAACTGCTTATGCTTCCTACCCGTACTTTTCCGGTCTAACAGCGAATAAACAACGGAAAACACGAACGGGAGTACTAACACAATGTTGCACTTGTTGTTAACTTTTTTTTATACTTGCTTCGGCAAGTTAATGGGCGTTGGATATCATTACTGAACTAAATGTACGTAATGTTTACTTGAATATGCTTACGTATTACGTGTCTAAATGCTACTGTTAAGAGTTGAATTCAATGATGAAAACCCGTTTTCCCTAGTGAAAACTATGTAGAATTGGCTAAATTTGGCATTGTCTCTATTTAAAACAAAATTAACAATTCATTTCTGTAAATTGGACTCTTCAGTAATTTTTGTTAGGCACGGTAGCCATGTTAGTTTAGAAATTCGAAAAAGGTTGTTAAAGGTGTATGTTTGGAGCACGGCGTTGTATGGGTGTGAAACATGGACAGTGGGAGCGGCGGAAAAGAAAAGGTTAGAAGCATTCGAAATGTGGTGTTATAGGCGGATGATGAGGATATCGTGGGTAGAAAAGGTTAGAAATGAAGAGGTATTGGAAAGAATAGGA
>NW_020438956.1:661808-672159 GCF_000699045.2 Agrilus planipennis
TGATAAAGATATTTAAATAATGTTTTATATAACTTTCTCAATATTTTTATGTATTTTTCATTAGTTTTACCTTTGAATATTGTTTAAGAATGACTATATAAATATTTACATGCCTAGGAATGTATAAAAATTAGCATATTTATTAACTTTGAATCCCCATAAGTTTTTATGGGGGTGAGACCGCCACGAACTTTTTATGGTACAGTGGTGGGGGAGACCCTTTTTTGATCCCACCCAAAAAGGGGTGGGGGCCATCATCTAGACCTTTACCAAGTAATGTAACCTTAATCTCTCAATATATCTCTATCTATGTATATCTCTAAGTAGCCCTTCATGCCTAAGAACGTATCCTATCAACCTTATTGACTTCCATACCGCCCTCTACGTAAACGACCCGTAAAAAGATTTCATCACTCAGTCCAGTCGTCTGTCTGTCTGGAGGAACTAATTTAGTTTTTAATGAAATAGTATGAAATTCAGAAAGATGATGTTTATAAACAATAGTCATATATTTATTTAAACAGTGTTTTTGATTATAGTTGATAGTTGATGTTGGGAATTGCTCAACTTGCGTTGCCAGTTGCATGATGCGCACGCAACATCCGATTTATGCTAAAATTTAGTTTAACTTCAAGGATACTCCGGTCAGTATAATTGAGGATACCATTTAATGCGTTTTTTCTTAATGCAGTGTATATTTATTATTTATATAAATCAAGGGGTCGTATAAATAGAAAGATTTATAATATCTTTTAGGAAACGGAATAAATATACTTCATGTAAATTTTAGTGGCCACTTGTATTATTCACAGGAAGTTGCCAAAAAGGCACTTCCGCTGCGGCAATCATTTAATGAATAAAATCGTAGAATGTATCATTCTTGATTACCGTTTGCCCACATTGCAGGAGGTTAACGATTACCACGCATCAAGAATAAAGCTTGAAGGAGATTCATATTTTAAGATTAAAAGTAATAATCTTTTAATTAGTTGTACCAATTTTTTAACTTTTGCTTTCTAAAGTCGATTGTTGGTATAAAGATATGAAATAGCAAATTACGTACTTATCTTTTATATGACAACAATATATGCTATGTATATTAAGTAGTATTAGGTAAATTATTTTATTCTAATATAATGTCCTTTAATAAGTAATACGAATTCAAGGAACGGTTTAAAATAATTTAATTTTCAGTTTCATTTTTTAGACGTCGTTAAAGTGATGAGTTTGCACACAAGTTCTAAGTTCAATTTAATTTTTTATCGCATTTGCAATAAGTGTTGAGAGAAATTGACGTTTTATCTGCAGGTACGTTCCGAAAATGATTTATGGATTGATAGCAGAATTATATAGAAATTGCAAACGTCTATATTTCTAATCAATGATTAATCCGAAAGTCATTACCTTAAGATCCAATCTATTTTATTTATTAGAATCGAGAATAAAATAAACTTGGCGAATTAACAGAAAAAAATTTTGAAAGAAACTAGAACACATCACGCGTACAAATTTTGCGATTTGTTGATTATAGTGGTAAATTCGGCCGGAAGGATTTTGTAGCCCTCAAGTATAATATGCCCAGGTAGATTTACATAATCTCTAATAATATAATCATATAGCAACAACCCCCTTGCAGCACCTAGGGCCTAGGGGTATGTGGTCCCTTGATTAGTCGATACAATTATTTAAACAATTATCCCTAATGCGTATTGTATAAATTTCTGTACTAATTAAATTTTGATTAGTGATGAACAAAATAGGTCTTGGTCTTCAACTTTCGCAAGACGAAAACCAAGACCGAACAAAAAGACCAAGACTAAAACCATTACTGAATGAACGTGACCAAGACTGACACCAAGACCAAATAATGCAAAATCAATACCAAATAAGCAAGACAAAACGAAAAATTATTACTTCCGGTGAATTTATGAGTTAAACTATTTGAAGCAACTTTAATATAAATTTTCGGTTTGCTTTGCTAGATTTTAACACAAAATATTAAAAAAAACTTTACCACTTTTAGAAAAATTTGATTACAAGAATGTCCTTGGAGAAAGTTTATTTGTTCCTATGTCTGGATAACACATGGTTGAAATATAGAAACAAACCAAGTTTTTTCGATATTTTTACTTCCTTCAACTACCTTGTTTGCTAAAAGGTCAATTTGTTCGTTGGTACATTGCATGAAAGGTAAGTTCTCACAGCTATGGACGCTATTTTAATGACAAGCTCGCATGTATGACAGAAAATTTCAGCATTTAAGACAATTACTGTGGCGTTATCGGCAAGACCAAGACGAAGACTAGACGTATTTGACTAACACTAAGACCAAGATCAATACCAAGACTGGGACAGTTTTAGTCTTGATCTTGCTTTGTTCATCTCTAATTTTGACTAGTATTAAGCATTGTTATTTTAAATATTGTCAAGTGAGCATCACATGTAGTAAAATAGAAAATTGCAGTGATGTAAAATTTCATTTATCTGAGCGTGGAAACGAAAAATTAAAAAGTGATTAAAAAGTATATTATTTTAGAAGCAAATATATGATTAAAATATGCACGTGAGATAATTATATTTACCTTAATAAAAGAAACTGCTACTTCTTTAGATAACGTTTTGTTTTATTTGTTTTAATATACCTTTTATTGTATTTTAATAACTAATCCATAAAGCAGTATGTATGTGGAAGGTAACTGTTACTGTTATAATTATCGGCAGATTTGTACGGAGCGGGAGAATTTACATTTTTCTACTTTTTTCCGAATATGCCACTGTCCTATACATTACACCCTTTCCTTTTACTTCTACAATGAAGGAAGGTATTACACTTTTTTAATCCTTTATTAACGCTATACCTACTTTTTATTTCAGATGCGACTATTTCTTAGCTTTTACCATTGATTTCGTCCGCGTGACGCTATTTCTGATTGTAATGAGTACAATTATTATAACTAATAATTAACAAAAAAATGTAGCTTATGTCTCTCCTTACAATACTTCCTTCAAGCTTAGAAGATCCAATCGAAATCTGTTCAGCCGTTTCAAAGATTACCCTTACAGGCAGAGGGATGCACAAAATTCTTTTAAAGGTCGTTTCGGTCTCAGTACCATGTATACATTATCGAATGAATTTGTACCTAGGAAACGTCTTGAATTCAGTTAAGAAACATTGAGTTTTGCAAAACAATGTAAATTGCAATAAGGTCAAAATCCATTCATGTCGATCAGAAGCATTCAAGCATTTTCCGAAGGTTTTTATTATATTATTTATTTTAATTTGCATTACTTGTGTCTATTTACTCGTATTGTCTCATTACTAAACAATGCTCCTCTTTCACTACCTGACTTTTTTCTCTCATAATAGAAAGCTATTCATGTGTAAAGCACGCAAAACAAACAGACGGAAGACACGTCCTGTAGCTGCTTCTTTGTAATTGTTATCGAGAGCANTATGGAAGTCAATAAAAAATAGGCGAGATAGGTTGGTAGGACACCTTCTCAGGCATGAAGGTCTAGTCAGAGACATATTAGAGGCAGAAACAGGAGTTAGAAGGGGTAGAGGTAGACCTAGATTAGATTACTGTTCGCAAATAGTAAAGGATGTGGGCTGTTCTAGTTTTAGGGAAATGCGAAGTTTGGCTCAGGATAGAAAAGAGTGGAGGTACGTGTCCAACCAGTCTTAGGACTGATGACCTGATGACCTTATGATGATGACGGTAGCCAAAGTTTGGAGACCATTGGAAAATAAAATATGTATTTCATTGATGGAAAGCACATTTATTAATGATAATTGATAAATAATAAATTATGCTTTCATTAGATGTTTTGTCACTGTCAACAAGTCAAAAATTAAATTATAAGTTCATTGTTTATATATCGGAAATTGTTGCAGGTATACCAGAACTTACAATTAGCAAAGCTATTAAATAAGTATACAATGTTGCTAAGTATTATGGTTAGATAAATACAAATAAAATTAAAATTGTGGCAAAAAATGTGTGTGTAAATTTCTCTACTTGTGAATAATACGTGATGTTAATACGAGTTATAGTATGGTTAAGTCTTGAGTATGTAAAGAATGAAGTTAAAATACTCTCCGAGTTGCTGATAATGTCACACTCAATTGATGAATAGTTATTGATTTTTCGATGATTTATTTTGTCAGCATTCTCCAATAATAATTTATCATGTTCATATACATTTCTTATTTCATAAGTAAAAGATATTAGTTATGGATATTGTGTTATTAAATAAGTAAATTTTTATCATTTTATTTTACCGATTTTATCAACTATGTTGAACAATTTCTAGCTTCATTATTCCTTATTCGCTTAGACCTCAAGATAATTAATGTAAGCCCTTTGGTCCTTTTTCTATATTTGCATAAAAAATCTGGAAAAGAGAAATAAGAAATAAAAAATTAATAAGAATGTTATGGTGCTACATCTTAAAATAAACTAGTGGGTTTTGCGCCATCTCGTGTATGTATACATATGCATTGAAATGTAATGGGTTATAAGAACAGACGTACTTGGAATGGTAATGTGAGTTACATCGATGCGATGGTACCGTTCATTTTCCAGTTTAATTGCCGCGTTTTTTCACACAGAATATTCAAACACCTTAACCATTTTCACGTTTTATAACTCTTAACTACACATGTGTGCAAATACGATTGTTTACTAAGCCCCAACACGGTTAAAATCATGCAATAAGAAAAGCAAACACCTAGAATTCAAATTTTTGTAATTTAATCACGGTTGAATTGATTTAAATAATCTTGCAGAAATCTTCAATTTACCTATAAATTGCTAATATAAGCAAAAGGATTTAGTAGATAGACGTTAAAGATTAACCAGTACCCGAAAGCGGTGGAAGACGTGTTGTTTGTGTTAACAAATCGACATGATTTAATCAAGACATAAGAAATAATGTACTTGTTCCCCTATTTCTAAATTTAGATACCGAGCGACATGGCCTAGAGTTTTAGACCATTGCTTAGCATTCGGGAGGACTCCGGTTCGAATCTGGGTCCGTTCCCCTTCGTCCAAGTTTTTCTGTGGTTTCTTTGGATCACTTAAGCAAATGCTGGGCTAGTAATATTCCTCAGATAATATTTCATTCTCTGTTATCTTCATTTCGTCAGTCTCATCTTTCTCATTCGAACCATCATCCACCCATTCTCACGATTCCTGAAAGGGGGCTGAAGAGGGCCTTCCGCCCTACCTTCCGGAAGGACAGCCCCCCACCAGCATAATTGGCTGATGGGAATGAAACACTTTTCAATTTTGATAAGAAATCATCTACTTATTCCCCTGTTTCTCAATTTAGAACTGTACACTGAAATCGTGCCTGAAGAATACAAGGCAGAATCGGGGAGTCGGAGTACAATCAAAACATTTCAAATATTAATGTCAAGTTTGTGGAATTTGTTAGTATCTACCCTGTTTGGCGCACCTAATATATCATATTAGAGTCTCGCCTGATGTGGTAGGTTTAGGTATATATACTCCTTCAAAAATTGTAACAGTCCGTATACCTAAAGTACCTACTTAAAATTCAATTTTTCAGCATTTTCCTTTTAGTCAAATTACGGTGACATAACATTCACATTTCATAAATTCGCATAACATTCAATATAAATAGGCAATAAACGACAATGTCAAATTTTTGTGAGATAACAATTGAGCAATTAGCAGTATTGTACTCGATTTTATAAATTTTTCGGCTTTTTTACGAATAAATTTTTTCAATAGTAAAACTTCTTTAAAAGTTAATTCGATCAACGGTGGGCCAAGCATTTTGCATTTTTATGGTGATGTTGATTGAATCGTAATTCTATCGTTTCTCGAAATACGTACGAAACAAACAAGAACGTTCGCGAATAATTGTATTTAAATTTGTATACTCATTTTTTAGACATTAATTGATTGATGTACTACATTAAATACACCCCTACCTACCTAAATTTGCCTGTTTTGTGAAATACTTAATTATTTTTTTTTTATTCTGCCATTGGTTTTTTAATTGGTGGATAATTAAAGAAAATACAAAAGGTACCACTACAATTAAGATATTTAAAAATTTATAGATCATAGAAGCACATAATTAAATAACATATTGTAATTGCTTTTTTACATTGCTTCAAAAAATGTTAAAATTTTAACGAGCCTACTACATATACATAAATACAGTTTATATTTATTTCTATTATAGTTTTTTCTAGTTTTTCACACCTGTCTCATATCTAAAGATATACATTTTTATCATGTTGATGTGCATTATTTATTAGACACACGAGTCGTATTATCTAAACAGCTAAACGTTTACTTGCAAAACACGTTCGTACGTTGGTAATACAAAAGGAAAGTGGGAGCAATGTTTCCCATTTCTACCTTCAAATTTACAGGTGAATACACCTGACTGCTTGCTAGCTACCAGTATGAACTACGGTGGGGATCTAATAACTCTAATCCACAGGTACCTGCATTGTTCCGAAGGTCATTCTTCCTTTATATATATCTCTCTCTAGTGCACTTTTCTACTGTATTTTGTTAAAACATGCAACATGCACTTGTTAATTATACGCTTCTTGTAGAAATGAAAGTGTACACACTCATTCTGTATTGATGTTCTTTAAGTTGTACGAAAAAAATAAGGAAATCGCAAAGTATAACAGCTTACTGCTTTTATTCCATAATGTGATCAAAAATTGACTGGGTGATCAACAAGCTTATCTAAATAAATTTCTCGTCAATATTTTTAGTAGTTAATGAGATATGCTTGTTCAGTTTCGTCCAAAGATGAGCATTTTTCTATTTTTAGGGTTCCGTGCCTCAAAAAGAAAAAAAGAACCCTTACAGGATCACCTTGTTGTCCGGCTGTTTGTTTTTTAAGACCCTTCTTCTCAGAAACGTGTATCAGGTTATAAGTAGAGTAGACTCAGGTCTGGAAAGCCGTGGAGAAGTGAAAAATCAAACCTCTAAGGTTTATGCCGCGTGTTTTGGCACTCACAAGGGAATCAAAACCTGTATTGTAGACCTATCATCATCATCATCATAAGATCGTCAGTCCTAAGACTGATTGGACACGTACCTCCACTCTGAGAATATTTACGTCATCATCATAAGATCGTCAGTCCTAAGACTGATTGGACACACATCTCCACTCCTTCCTATCACGCGCTAATCTTTCTATTTCCCTAAAACTAAAACATCCCACATCCTTAACTATTTGCGAACAGTAATCTAATCTAGGTCTACCTCTACTCCTCTTAACTCCTTCTTCTGCCTCTAATATGTCTCTGACTAGACCTTCATGCCCGAGGAGGTGTCCTATAAACCTATCTCGCCTATTTCTTATTGACTTCCATATAGTCCTCTGTTCTCCTATTCTTTCTAATACCTTTTCTTTCTAATCTTCTCTATCCATGGCATCCTCATTATTCATCGGTAACACCACATTTCGAACGCTTCTAATCTTTTCTTTTCCGCCGCGCCTACCGTCGTTGTTTCGCACCAGTACAGCGTCGCGCTCCAAACTACACCTTTAACACTAATAAAGAGAAAACCGCAAACAATTTGTAGTTACATCATAAAAAAAGTATTTTTTAAATGACATTTGGTAATTATATGTTTTGGGAACTGATTTTGGGGGAAAAACATAATATACTTGAAAAAAGGCGGGAAAATTTTAGAAACAGGAGAGCTATTTACGTAATTGGGTTCCTACTAGTTTGTAACCATTGGTGCACGAATCCGACTTGCAGTTTTATTAAACTTAATAAATACCTAAGTACAGCAAAGAAGTTGCAAGCAAAAAAATGGAATATTGACTTATGTATACAACATTGGAAGTTTTGAAAAAGGCTTTCAGTGACAATGCACTCATTAGGCCAGAGCAAGTGTCTTTGATTGGTAGGGAACCTTTTTACCATTAGAGGCCACATTTAAATTATGTGCAGTAATTAAGAAGGTCGCATAGGTTGATGTACTTATAAATGCGACTTATGAAATTATTGTTTTTGTATAGTTTTATTAATTCGAAACGACTTAAACTTCAGGCTAGAATAACCATAATGGCTGAAGCATTATAATTCTTGTTGCGTTCAATAAACGGTAGCACATTGTATATCTAATTCATTAATTTTTAAATTGTCTTTATCGTTAAATATTAATTAACACAAGGACTGGCTATCATGAAGGCCGCACATAAGAAACTCACGGAGGCCGTAAGTTTCACAAAGAAAGCAGAGAGCGTGTGTTGAAGACGTTGAACAGGACATTTACTGACATTATGCTTGTTTAGTTGTAGATTCGTTCATGGTTTAGTTTAGCAATTTTGTTAACAGAATCTGTAACACATTCTAAAACAATTAGTTTACCAATGACAATTTAAAAGCATTCAAATAGTAATTAACATTAATAACACAAATTTGTATGGAATAAGCACAACAGTAATAAATATTCTGGTTATGAATTTAATTAACAAAAGATACGTGTATATATACATTGAAACAACACTTTAATTTAAACCTAATCAGGTTATCAGTTTTGAAACCAGTCGGTAAATTACACTTAATCGTATCAATTTTAATTGCTACTATTGAGTAACGTACATTTATTATGCATATGTAGTAATTAGAATAATGTTTTAGTGCAATGTAGTATAGAAAAAGTATAAGGGACAAATTAAAAAAAATATATATTCAACACATATACTTCTTAGTTAAAATAAAATGCAATATTTATCTACTTATTGTTATTATTTTCTATAATAAACTTAAAACTTATCATAAGCTTAAATTTTCGAAAACTATAGTCATTTAGGCTAGAGGCATTAAATGAAATGTGTATTTAGCAATTAAAAAAGAATTGGGCAAATGGACAGGAAAGCCCAAGTAGGGATGCATATTTTTATTTAGATTGTGCAGTAACAATTTTTTTAACAAAGAACGAACATTCGATATTAATTATTTATTTATTAACACTATATTTAAAGTATCAATGAAAAATACAAAAAAATTGGACAGTTTTTTTACTCAATTCCCGTTATTTTTATGTTTATATCAACTAAATTTGAGTTCGTTTAAAGACTAACATTTGAACGTTATTTTTTGTCATTTGGATTCAGTTAAGTTCTGCATCGAATACTAGTAAAATTTAATAATTCAAAAGTCAAGTCCAGCCGTATTTTAAGATATGCAATCATTTGCAAGTTTGTATCAAATTTGCTTACTAATATTCACGGCAACAGGTTCTAACGACATCTTAATTTTACCTTAATGACGTATAATTGTGACAGGCGTCAGAAAAATATCATCTTTTTTTAGTCTGCATGCAAATGATTACGAAACTGACGTCAAAGTCATTAAAGGAATTGATGTTTGCGTACAGTAAAAATTACACAATAATGTGATGTACAAATTTCAACGTCCACTGTCCACCAAACAAAAAAAAATTTAAATTTTATCATTAGAATGCAAGCTTCTTAAAAACGCAATCCAGTTTATTAACTATACAATAAAAGTAACAGTAAGTAATAATCTTACATTATAAAAAGAAAATGTTAGATAATATTATAAATACAAGTAATTCAACTGGTGGTATACGTTTTCTATTTTTCGTACAGCCTCGTGTTACAATGAGCAAGTAAACTTTACCATTATCTACCCTCAGCACCATATTCTCAGGAAATTGCAAGATAAAATTATGCATTTTACAAACCACTGTGGCGATTTACATATGGCGGTTAAAAGGAACTGAGAAGTATCTGAATAATGCTCTTTGCGATTAAATACACATGCGGAAAATCCGCTGCATATGTTTATGTGTATCTATTTAATTACCTCTTTTCTATATATCTATGACATCATTATCATACCATCTATAGTCCGAAGACTGGTTAGAACACCTTCATTCCTTTCTGTCCTAAGCCTATATTAGAGTATTTCTAATCTCTAAAAGTAACAGGTAGTCTAGATGATGGCCCCACCCCTTAAGAGGGTGGGGGTGGCTAGGATCGAAAGAGGAGGTCTCCCCCACCACTGTAACATAAAAGTTCGTGGCGGTCTCACCCCCATAAAAAGTTAAGGGGGTTAGATGATGGCCCCCCACCCCAAAAGGGGGTGGATTTAGGGGGGATCGAAAGAGGGTGGTCATCTGAATAAAACCCCTTAAAAAATTTGCGGCGGCCTCACCCCCATAAAAAGTTATGGGGGTTGAAAGTTGATTATTTTGACAATTTTCATACACTATAATTCAAATAAAATTCAATAAAACAATTATTTTCAAGCGGGTGGAGGTGGGGGATCGAAAGAGGGTGGTCACTTGAACAAAACCCGATAACC
>NW_020438956.1:677467-689984 GCF_000699045.2 Agrilus planipennis
CTTTTCATTACAAGTTGTAGCGAATATAGGGACAGAAACAAGTTGTAGTGAAAATTAATATAATATTCTAATTACTTTTTTTCCTACAAACTGTTTGTCTCTCTACTACAACGTTAAAGAATATGTACTGCAAATTCCTCTTAAAAATTACTTTTCACTGTAGCATATCTCTATACAATAATTAAAAACAATTATACAAAATTATAGCATATTTGTTTGCAAGAAAGAATTATACAACATATATATATATATGTTGTATGCATGTTGTATGGTATACATGTATCTGAGGCAGAACAGAATATTGAAACGGAAATAAATATTCAATAAATATTGCTACAGTTTTTCTTTATATTTGCTACAAAATTTATTTAATCTTACTACAATTTGTAATAAAATTCACGAAGTTGTAAATATTGCAGTCAAATTGTAAGGAATTTGTCTGAGCCCCTGTCGATATTTCTCCTGCAATTTACCACTACAATTTTATAATTAAATTCAAATTTACCGTTAGTTAACCTTACTACAAATTTGAGTTCCATTTTCTACAAAAGACCTCTACAACGTTGTAGTAATTTTTCATAAAACATTTTTCTGAGTGCGTACATCATCCCAGCAACTTTTCCTGTAAGTATACTATATAAATGTTATATTTACAATATAAAACAATCAGATACAAAAAAGGGGTAAAATAAGTCTTTTTACATAAAAATCACAGCAAAACTTTCACTTTCAAGATCGAAGTCCTCAGGCCTTTATTACAAACTTTTTCAGAACGTGGTTTTGGTACATGTCACAAAAAGGCATTGGTTAAACACATACGTAAGGAAATAAAATAATACACCTACAAAAGTTTGTAATTAACGGCTCAAGATTGACCCTGAAAGGGTCTCCAATCTTAGAGGTGAAACGATGGTTATAATTTATTTATTTCACTCCTTTTTCGGCTCTGATTGTTCTATTATTAGTACAAGGGGATGAAATGAAATCTAATTCTGTCTCATTTACATACATTTATTATTCAGTTTTGGAATTTCTTCTCTCTTAAATCCTACAACCAATATAAGTTGATCGATGATTATAAAAGGTTGTAATTCAATTTTCAATTCAATTTTTATTGAATAGGCCACATCTCAAGTTAAATTTAATGGTGGAATATTAGCGGAAAACTCCCCTGTTTTACGTTTTAGTTTAGGTAATAAGTTTGTGCATATTAGCAAAAAGTATTGAAGTCGATTTTTATTAATGCGTATTATATTTAAATTATTTATTGCTACTCTTCGATTAATTTAATCTATTAATTCCTAATACATTTCGAATAAAAAATTCTGTGCAGTATCAGCTTTTGATTTCCATGTGCGTTTTTATTGTTACGTTCCTGATTCCATACCTCTCTGACGAATTTTCCATTTTCCGAAGGTTTTTATTATATTATTTATTTTAATTTGCATTACTTGTGTCTATTTACTCGTATTGTCTCATTACTAAACAATGCTCCTCTTTCACTACCTGACTTTTTTCTCTCATAATAGAAAGCTATTCATGTGTAAAGCACGCAAAACAAACANTATTATTTTCTATAATAAACTTAAAACTTATCATAAGCTTAAATTTTCGAAAACTATAGTCATTTAGGCTAGAGGCATTAAATGAAATGTGTATTTAGCAATTAAAAAAGAATTGGGCAAATGGACAGGAAAGCCCAAGTAGGGATGCATATTTTTATTTAGATTGTGCAGTAACAATTTTTTTAACAAAGAACGAACATTCGATATTAATTATTTATTTATTAACACTATATTTAAAGTATCAATGAAAAATACAAAAAAATTGGACAGTTTTTTTACTCAATTCCCGTTATTTTTATGTTTATATCAACTAAATTTGAGTTCGTTTAAAGACTAACATTTGAACGTTATTTTTTGTCATTTGGATTCAGTTAAGTTCTGCATCGAATACTAGTAAAATTTAATAATTCAAAAGTCAAGTCCAGCCGTATTTTAAGATATGCAATCATTTGCAAGTTTGTATCAAATTTGCTTACTAATATTCACGGCAACAGGTTCTAACGACATCTTAATTTTACCTTAATGACGTATAATTGTGACAGGCGTCAGAAAAATATCATCTTTTTTTAGTCTGCATGCAAATGATTACGAAACTGACGTCAAAGTCATTAAAGGAATTGATGTTTGCGTACAGTAAAAATTACACAATAATGTGATGTACAAATTTCAACGTCCACTGTCCACCAAACAAAAAAAAATTTAAATTTTATCATTAGAATGCAAGCTTCTTAAAAACGCAATCCAGTTTATTAACTATACAATAAAAGTAACAGTAAGTAATAATCTTACATTATAAAAAGAAAATGTTAGATAATATTATAAATACAAGTAATTCAACTGGTGGTATACGTTTTCTATTTTTCGTACAGCCTCGTGTTACAATGAGCAAGTAAACTTTACCATTATCTACCCTCAGCACCATATTCTCAGGAAATTGCAAGATAAAATTATGCATTTTACAAACCACTGTGGCGATTTACATATGGCGGTTAAAAGGAACTGAGAAGTATCTGAATAATGCTCTTTGCGATTAAATACACATGCGGAAAATCCGCTGCATATGTTTATGTGTATCTATTTAATTACCTCTTTTCTATATATCTATGACATCATTATCATACCATCTATAGTCCGAAGACTGGTTAGAACACCTTCATTCCTTTCTGTCCTAAGCCTATATTAGAGTATTTCTAATCTCTAAAAGTAACAGGTAGTCTAGATGATGGCCCCACCCCTTAAGAGGGTGGGGGTGGCTAGGATCGAAAGAGGAGGTCTCCCCCACCACTGTAACATAAAAGTTCGTGGCGGTCTCACCCCCATAAAAAGTTAAGGGGGTTAGATGATGGCCCCCCACCCCAAAAGGGGGTGGATTTAGGGGGGATCGAAAGAGGGTGGTCATCTGAATAAAACCCCTTAAAAAATTTGCGGCGGCCTCACCCCCATAAAAAGTTATGGGGGTTGAAAGTTGATTATTTTGACAATTTTCATACACTATAATTCAAATAAAATTCAATAAAAAAATTATTTTCAAGCGGGTGGAGGTGGGGGATCGAAAGAGGGTGGTCACTTGAACAAAACCCGATAACCTAACCTAACCTAACCTACCCTATTGATAAAGATATTTAAATAATGTTTTATATAACTTTCTCAATATTTTTATGTATTTTTCATTAGTTTTACCTTTGAATATTGTTTAAGAATGACTATATAAATATTTACATGCCTAGGAATGTATAAAAATTAGCATATTTATTAACTTTGAATCCCCATAAGTTTTTATGGGGGTGAGACCGCCACGAACTTTTTATGGTACAGTGGTGGGGGAGACCCTTTTTTGATCCCACCCAAAAAGGGGTGGGGGCCATCATCTAGACCTTTACCAAGTAATGTAACCTTAATCTCTCAATATATCTCTATCTATGTATATCTCTAAGTAGCCCTTCATGCCTAAGAACGTATCCTATCAACCTTATTGACTTCCATACCGCCCTCTACGTAAACGACCCGTAAAAAGATTTCATCACTCAGTCCAGTCGTCTGTCTGTCTGGAGGAACTAATTTAGTTTTTAATGAAATAGTATGAAATTCAGAAAGATGATGTTTATAAACAATAGTCATATATTTATTTAAACAGTGTTTTTGATTATAGTTGATAGTTGATGTTGGGAATTGCTCAACTTGCGTTGCCAGTTGCATGATGCGCACGCAACATCCGATTTATGCTAAAATTTAGTTTAACTTCAAGGATACTCCGGTCAGTATAATTGAGGATACCATTTAATGCGTTTTTTCTTAATGCAGTGTATATTTAAAGTAAATTTTTATCATTTTATTTTACCGATTTTATCAACTATGTTGAACAATTTCTAGCTTCATTATTCCTTATTCGCTTAGACCTCAAGATAATTAATGTAAGCCCTTTGGTCCTTTTTCTATATTTGCATAAAAAATCTGGAAAAGAGAAATAAGAAATAAAAAATTAATAAGAATGTTATGGTGCTACATCTTAAAATAAACTAGTGGGTTTTGCGCCATCTCGTGTATGTATACATATGCATTGAAATGTAATGGGTTATAAGAACAGACGTACTTGGAATGGTAATGTGAGTTACATCGATGCGATGGTACCGTTCATTTTCCAGTTTAATTGCCGCGTTTTTTCACACAGAATATTCAAACACCTTAACCATTTTCACGTTTTATAACTCTTAACTACACATGTGTGCAAATACGATTGTTTACTAAGCCCCAACACGGTTAAAATCATGCAATAAGAAAAGCAAACACCTAGAATTCAAATTTTTGTAATTTAATCACGGTTGAATTGATTTAAATAATCTTGCAGAAATCTTCAATTTACCTATAAATTGCTAATATAAGCAAAAGGATTTAGTAGATAGACGTTAAAGATTAACCAGTACCCGAAAGCGGTGGAAGACGTGTTGTTTGTGTTAACAAATCGACATGATTTAATCAAGACATAAGAAATAATGTACTTGTTCCCCTATTTCTAAATTTAGATACCGAGCGACATGGCCTAGAGTTTTAGACCATTGCTTAGCATTCGGGAGGACTCCGGTTCGAATCTGGGTCCGTTCCCCTTCGTCCAAGTTTTTCTGTGGTTTCTTTGGATCACNCATGATGCGCACGCAACATCCGATTTATGCTAAAATTTAGTTTAACTTCAAGGATACTCCGGTCAGTATAATTGAGGATACCATTTAATGCGTTTTTTCTTAATGCAGTGTATATTTATTATTTATATAAATCAAGGGGTCGTATAAATAGAAAGATTTATAATATCTTTTAGGAAACGGAATAAATATACTTCATGTAAATTTTAGTGGCCACTTGTATTATTCACAGGAAGTTGCCAAAAAGGCACTTCCGCTGCGGCAATCATTTAATGAATAAAATCGTAGAATGTATCATTCTTGATTACCGTTTGCCCACATTGCAGGAGGTTAACGATTACCACGCATCAAGAATAAAGCTTGAAGGAGATTCATATTTTAAGATTAAAAGTAATAATCTTTTAATTAGTTGTACCAATTTTTTAACTTTTGCTTTCTAAAGTCGATTGTTGGTATAAAGATATGAAATAGCAAATTACGTACTTATCTTTTATATGACAACAATATATGCTATGTATATTAAGTAGTATTAGGTAAATTATTTTATTCTAATATAATGTCCTTTAATAAGTAATACGAATTCAAGGAACGGTTTAAAATAATTTAATTTTCAGTTTCATTTTTTAGACGTCGTTAAAGTGATGAGTTTGCACACAAGTTCTAAGTTCAATTTAATTTTTTATCGCATTTGCAATAAGTGTTGAGAGAAATTGACGTTTTATCTGCAGGTACGTTCCGAAAATGATTTATGGATTGATAGCAGAATTATATAGAAATTGCAAACGTCTATATTTCTAATCAATGAT
Source organism: Agrilus planipennis (assembly GCF_000699045.2). Lineage (NCBI taxonomy): Eukaryota > Metazoa > Arthropoda > Insecta > Coleoptera > Buprestidae > Agrilus > Agrilus planipennis. The sequence continues at coordinate 682,973 of NW_020438956.1, forward strand.
TAATCCGAAAGTCATTACCTTAAGATCCAATCTATTTTATTTATTAGAATCGAGAATAAAATAAACTTGGCGAATTAACAGAAAAAAATTTTGAAAGAAACTAGAACACATCACGCGTACAAATTTTGCGATTTGTTGATTATAGTGGTAAATTCGGCCGGAAGGATTTTGTAGCCCTCAAGTATAATATGCCCAGGTAGATTTACATAATCTCTAATAATATAATCATATAGCAACAACCCCCTTGCAGCACCTAGGGCCTAGGGGTATGTGGTCCCTTGATTAGTCGATACAATTATTTAAACAATTATCCCTAATGCGTATTGTATAAATTTCTGTACTAATTAAATTTTGATTAGTGATGAACAAAATAGGTCTTGGTCTTCAACTTTCGCAAGACGAAAACCAAGACCGAACAAAAAGACCAAGACTAAAACCATTACTGAATGAACGTGACCAAGACTGACACCAAGACCAAATAATGCAAAATCAATACCAAATAAGCAAGACAAAACGAAAAATTATTACTTCCGGTGAATTTATGAGTTAAACTATTTGAAGCAACTTTAATATAAATTTTCGGTTTGCTTTGCTAGATTTTAACACAAAATATTAAAAAAAACTTTACCACTTTTAGAAAAATTTGATTACAAGAATGTCCTTGGAGAAAGTTTATTTGTTCCTATGTCTGGATAACACATGGTTGAAATATAGAAACAAACCAAGTTTTTTCGATATTTTTACTTCCTTCAACTACCTTGTTTGCTAAAAGGTCAATTTGTTCGTTGGTACATTGCATGAAAGGTAAGTTCTCACAGCTATGGACGCTATTTTAATGACAAGCTCGCATGTATGACAGAAAATTTCAGCATTTAAGACAATTACTGTGGCGTTATCGGCAAGACCAAGACGAAGACTAGACGTATTTGACTAACACTAAGACCAAGATCAATACCAAGACTGGGACAGTTTTAGTCTTGATCTTGCTTTGTTCATCTCTAATTTTGACTAGTATTAAGCATTGTTATTTTAAATATTGTCAAGTGAGCATCACATGTAGTAAAATAGAAAATTGCAGTGATGTAAAATTTCATTTATCTGAGCGTGGAAACGAAAAATTAAAAAGTGATTAAAAAGTATATTATTTTAGAAGCAAATATATGATTAAAATATGCACGTGAGATAATTATATTTACCTTAATAAAAGAAACTGCTACTTCTTTAGATAACGTTTTGTTTTATTTGTTTTAATATACCTTTTATTGTATTTTAATAACTAATCCATAAAGCAGTATGTATGTGGAAGGTAACTGTTACTGTTATAATTATCGGCAGATTTGTACGGAGCGGGAGAATTTACATTTTTCTACTTTTTTCCGAATATGCCACTGTCCTATACATTACACCCTTTCCTTTTACTTCTACAATGAAGGAAGGTATTACACTTTTTTAATCCTTTATTAACGCTATACCTACTTTTTATTTCAGATGCGACTATTTCTTAGCTTTTACCATTGATTTCGTCCGCGTGACGCTATTTCTGATTGTAATGAGTACAATTATTATAACTAATAATTAACAAAAAAATGTAGCTTATGTCTCTCCTTACAATACTTCCTTCAAGCTTAGAAGATCCAATCGAAATCTGTTCAGCCGTTTCAAAGATTACCCTTACAGGCAGAGGGATGCACAAAATTCTTTTAAAGGTCGTTTCGGTCTCAGTACCATGTATACATTATCGAATGAATTTGTACCTAGGAAACGTCTTGAATTCAGTTAAGAAACATTGAGTTTTGCAAAACAATGTAAATTGCAATAAGGTCAAAATCCATTCATGTCGATCAGAAGCATTCAAGCATTTTCCGAAGGTTTTTATTATATTATTTATTTTAATTTGCATTACTTGTGTCTATTTACTCGTATTGTCTCATTACTAAACAATGCTCCTCTTTCACTACCTGACTTTTTTCTCTCATAATAGAAAGCTATTCATGTGTAAAGCACGCAAAACAAACAGACGGAAGACACGTCCTGTAGCTGCTTCTTTGTAATTGTTATCGAGAGCAGTCTTTGCACATAGCAAGAGTTACCTTCTCAAAGAAATTCCCGTTACTTCGAACTTGTCTGCCGTCAGCTATGGCATTTCTCTCCATCGTTGCCGTTCATTTTCTTGCATTCTTCTCTTCTCTTTTCTTATTAAATTTCTTGAAAATGACTAATTACCACACACACAAACTGTATTTTCTTATGTACCTACATATACAAGGGCTGATCCCTTTGCTCCGCCCTTGACCTATTTTCAATAAGAAATTTTCAAATATTTTACATTTATTTTCCATAATTGTCTCCATTAAAGTCAACACTTTTTACCACCAAACTTCTAGCAATTCTAATACTTTTTGGAGAAATTTTTCATGTCACTTCATTTTCTTACCACACAAGGATTCTTTAAGTTTTGAAGACAGTCGGGGATCGCTAGGAGCCAAATATGGCTAATATGGTGGGTGCGTTATCCTGATACAACTGATATCAACTGACGTAATTTTGTAATTAAATTGTTTTAATAAGCGCCTCTAATTGTGGTCGCTTTCTGTAGGAAGTCTACTAAAATTTGTAGGTAGCATTTTGAATTTTTACGACAGCGGTAAGCACCTATGGGTTCATTCCTTCCCCTTATTTGGTCCCTGCATCGTAATTATCCAAATTTAAGTATGAAGTGTTAGTATGTATGTATGTATGTATGTAGTATGACACAATCCGAAGTGAAAATAAATAATTATTTCTGTTTATGATTGGGTCAGGGGCGGAGCAAACGGATCAACCCTCGCATGTAGTAAACTACATCAGAAGCCTGGCAACAAAGTATCTCAGAATGTCTCCAGTTATTTGTTACAAGGAGTCTAACATTATTCACTATGTTTTTGCTTTCTAAATGCTTTATTCTAAAATACTGCACTCAGAGAAAACTGTAGAACTTTTCATTACAAATAGTAGCGAATATAGGAACAGAGACAAGTTGTAGTGAAAATTAATATAATATTGTAATTACTTTTTTTCCTACAAACTGTTTGTCTCTCTACTACAACGTTAAAGAATATGTACTGCAAATTCCTCTTAAAAATTACTTTTCACTGTAGCATATCTCTATACAATAATTAAAAACAATTATACAAAATTATAGCATATTTGTTTGCAAGAAAGAATTATACAACATATATATATATATGTTGTATGCATGTTGTATGGTATACATGTATCTGAGGCAGAACAGAATATTGAAACGGAAATAAATATTCAATAAATATTGCTACAGTTTTTCTTTATATTTGCTACAAAATTTATTTAATCTTACTACAATTTGTAATAAAATTCACGAAGTTGTAAATATTGCAGTCAAATTGTAAGGAATTTGTCTGAGCCCCTGTCGATATTTCTCCTGCAATTTACCACTACAATTTTATAATTAAATTTAAATTTACCGTTAGTTAACCTTACTACAAATTTGAGTTGCATTTTCTACAAAACGACCTCTACAACGTTGTAGTAATTTTTCATAAAACATTTTTCTGAGTGCGTACATCATCCCAGCAACTTTTCCTGTAAGTATACTATATAAATGTTATATTTACAATATAAAACAATCAGATACAAAAAAGGGGTAAAATAAGTCTTTTTACATAAAAATCACAGCAAAACTTTCACTTTCAAGATCGAAGTCCTCAGGCCTTTATTACAAACTTTTTCAGAACGTGGTTTTGGTACATGTCACAAAAAGGCATTGGTTAAACACATACGTAAGGAAATAAAATAATACACCTACAAAAGTTTGTAATTAACGGCTCAAGATTGACCCTGAAAGGGTCTCCAATCTTAGAGGTGAAACGATGGTTATAATTTATTTATTTCACTCCTTTTTCGGCTCTGATTGTTCTATTATTAGTACAAGGGGATGAAATGAAATCTAATTCTGTCTCATTTACATACATTTATTATTCAGTTTTGGAATTTCTTCTCTCTTAAATCCTACAACCAATATAAGTTGATCGATGATTATAAAAGGTTGTAATTCAATTTTCAATTCAATTTTTATTGAATAGGCCACATCTCAAGTTAAATTTAATGGTGGAATATTAGCGGAAAACTCCCCTGTTTTACGTTTTAGTTTAGGTAATAAGTTTGTGCATATTAGCAAAAAGTATTGAAGTCGATTTTTATTAATGCGTATTATATTTAAATTATTTATTGCTACTCTTCGATTAATTTAATCTATTAATTCCTAATACATTTCGAATAAAAAATTCTGTGCAGTATCAGCTTTTGATTTCCATGTGCGTTTTTATTGTTACGTTCCTGATTCCATACCTCTCTGACGAATTTTCTTCTAAAGTTTTTCCGAATTGGTATAGGTATCTAGTTGAATTAAGTTTTTAATTGTGGTTTAACTTTATCATGAATTAATGTACAACTTAAAACTTTAAACAAATAATAAGTCCTCTACTAATTAATTGTTTACTTTTCTTATGGCATAGATAATTTTAATGTAATGGTACCATATGGTATCAGTAAAATTTGGTTGTTTGGAAGATATATACTACAACAATTATTTCAATTCTTTACAGGTAGACTCGAATCTTGGAACATACGTATATTATAGAAGACTCCAGTGCATCTATTTTGGTAAGTGAACTTTACGCTGTCATGTAATATTTGTAGCTGATACGTATTATAAAGTGGAAGGGCGATGATAATAATTGAAACTGCTATTAACTGACGGTCATATAAAACTTTCACAGATTTTGTGTTTCTAGCTAATTCAAAATAGTAGTAGGTAAATCATCATTCTTATATTTTAACATTTCTAATAAAAGTGAAACTACAATGTTGTAAAATGTGATTAAACTAGTTCCGTTTTAAATCGCCCTTTAAAGTACAAAGGAGACACGATATTGGTGAAAGTTAATCATCAACAACCAACTTAATAGTACCCAGTAGATGTAGAAGCTTTTACATTTACACGCTATCGACTTTTGTGGATTTAAAAACATAATAAGTTAAAATACAGGTTTTTTTAATACTTCTTAATTCTTCTAAAGTGTATAAGTGTTACTGTAGGTAATCCCTAATGAATATTTTCTTACGTAATAACAACGAACATCAACCTTTGAAAATTAGATACCTACGTAATAAATTAAAGCTTGGCGTTAAAGAAGAAAATCTAATTGGACATCATATTTTCGTGATGAAAGCGACTTTTCACTTATTTTAAACGTGTCTTAGTCTAATTCTAATATATCTAAATAAATCTAAATTCTACCTGTACCCGTCAGCTAAAGATGAAAATCATTAAATTGTTAAAAATAAGTATTCAAAATATATTTATCAACCTATTATACCGTAAATTGGAAAGATCAAACCTATTGGATTGTGCTTTTTTATAATGCCTAAAATTAAGAAACTTACGGACTTTTTCGCGAAATATAATGAAATAATTATCTATTTCATCCCTTAGTTTGGATAACATTAAGTGAAGCTCAAGGCAATTAAGAGTTGGAAGGCTTTTATTTATGAAGTTTCGCCTCTATTTGGGAGGTTTTTTCAAGGTAGGTTGTTTAGTTATGCAAGAAAAAGTTCCAAATAGTTCGGTGCTGGTAACTGGTACATAATATTAAACGAATAGACATTTCTTTAAACAGCACAACTATAAGTAAAATAAGAAATATTTAAATAGTCAAAAACTAACACTGATTTAGAGACAACACGACCTAGGCTAAGCCATGTTCCGGAAAGTTGGTTTATGGCTTGCTCGGATATATAATTTTACCCAATAACTAGACGAACTAGTTTATCCTATTGTTCTTCGAATAAACTTTTTTGGCTTAGACAAAACTAGTTTATCCTGATATCGGTTTTTACCAATAACAAATTTAGAACAAACCAATGTGGAGTACGCAAAACAAGTTTATTTTGAAATCAGGTTTTACTAATACCATGTTGTCATAATACACAACTTATTTTCTACTGTCTGCTTTTTCCAAATTGTTTAAAGATTTGGTTCAGAAGAAAACTCAGCAACTGATAAATACCTACAAAAAACCACTCTTATTAGGAGTATTCGTGAAAATCTTTTCGGACAGTCCTCGTATTTTATCACCCACATACCTATGTAAAGATGTTACAGAGATGGAAGAGTGATACTTAGTTTGTATAAAGAGCAACAAGCAGCTATAGAGCTGGAGCAGAAATGTAGAGAAATAATATCAGGAAGGGAGTCAGACAGGGATGTACACTGTCACCGCTACTTTTTAATCTATACATCGAAGACGCGATCAACATCATTAAAGACTGCAGCGATAGATATACAGGGGCAAAAGATTGATATGCACAGAATTACAGATGATATAGAATTATTAGTATCTAGTAAGGAGCAGTTAGAGATAGATTTAAATCAAATGGAAGCGGTATTGACAAAACAGTTTTGTATGAAAACAAATAAAAATAAAAAAAATACTGGTATGTAAGGGTAAAAAAGTAGGGAAAGGGCGAATATAAAGATAGGAGACGAAATATTAGAAGAAGTGGATGATTTTAGGTATCTAGGAAGTCAGATAAGTCAGGGCGGAAGGAGTAGTAGGGATATAAAGCAGAGGATAGCGCAGGGTCGTGTCGCCTTTTATAAAAAGAAGTCATTTCTATGCTGGCGAACGGTTAATTGTTAAAGGTGTACGTTTGGAGTGCGACGCTGTACGGGTACGAAACATGGACTGTGGGCCCTGCGGAAAAGAAAGCGTTCGAAATGTGGTGTTACAGGCGAGTGATGAGGATACCGTAGATAGAAAACGAAATGAAAAGGTATTAGAAAGAATAGGAGAACAGGGGACTCTATGGAAGTCAATAAAAGATAGGCGAGATAGGTTGGTAGGATACCTTCTCAGGCATGAAGGTCTAGTCAGAGACATATTAGAGGCAGAAACAGGAGTTAGGAGGGGTAGAGGTAGACCTAGATTAGATTACT
>NW_020438956.1:695610-710094 GCF_000699045.2 Agrilus planipennis
GAAGTTAAACTTCGTATTAAAAACTGAGATCGTATTTTCTTAAACAAATGGATAACTTGGTAGTCGTTTTACAAATTAAATAGTCGAAATAATTTTAGTTATACTTTCGAATTCCAAAGAACTCTACTATTATGGGTAAAATTTCGATTTTTTTTACTTTTTCTATTATTGAATGTGCCGCGTACAATCTACTTGGCTAGTATAATACCTACACACTCTGAAGTTATTTTATACTTACCGTGACAGTATAAATGAACATTTTTTCGAATATTCGTTTTTCAAGTTTACTGTATCAGCATAAAACCTTTATTTATTGATAATTTACATGTGTACATTTGTATTCAAATACAAACGTAAGTAACCTTCGTGACAGTCCACTGAGACCACTAAAGATTAGGCCCTTCGAAAGTCATCGAACTTACCAAAAACCTAAAGATTCACGTATTTAAATGCGTGACCAATGTAGGAAAGGTATTAAAATTTTTATAGTAGATGCCATCGTAAGGCAGAGCAGGTAAAAGTGGAAAACAAGTGGAAGGGTCTGTGACAGCAACGTCCTAGACAGGATCTCAGCATCTTAAGTCGTATCCGTTTTGTCGCATTCGAAGAAATTTAATGCTCATAATACAGAGAAAGGATAAAATAAAACTTAACGCTCTATACGATAATAAATTTGAAAGTTACTTTACGAGATAAAAGTGCTTAAGGTTACTTAAAAACAGAAAAAAAAAATGGAAAGTAAGTTACGATTAGGTACCAGTCGAATCTTTCCTCATAAAAATAGAAATAAATATCAAGCGCTACTAATAAAATATTTAAAGGTTTACTAAACAACTTTATAGTAGATAAGAAATCTGCTACAATTTCATGAATTTTACAACAAACCTTGGTAAGGTAGCTTAATATTATCTGTATCTGTTTATGTTTACAGTTTTCAAGTGCATTAAATTTTATTTTTAGTTTTTGAAGTTGAGTTCGTGAATTGTTGTGACACATGACACATGATTATAAACATAATTACAACTGAATTACCAGGTTTTAATAAGTTACTATTTATAATTTGTGTCAATTCTTTTCTATCGATTTTTTTAACAACTATATACTGTTGGATATTGGTCACTTATCATTGATCATGGAATATTCTTGATTATTTTCGAAAATTTCCCGTAAATTCCTTTGTTCGCGGTATAATTCATGTTTCTATAGCTTTTAGATAAAGGCCCAAGAACTATTGGGGGAAGGGAATCCACAATTTCCGTACTGTTTCTTTTAAAGATAAGGTAGGGATCTAAAATTATTAAAATTCTGCATACATAATACTTGAACAATCCCTTATTTGTTTTGTAAAATCCCTATTTATTCTGTTTGTCTCAGGTAACAAATTCACCTTTTAAGGATTAAGGATTTTTCCCCTTCTTATTAGATGTTCTAATTGTTTCTAATTATGACCTAGCAAAGCAATTGCTAATTTACGATAAGAAGTAATTTTATTTATGAGATTTGCACGCTTTCTAACGAAAATGTGAGAAATCATACAAAATAATGTAATATCGCAAAAACAATCGTGATACGGTTAGCATGTGTGCTTTGCTATTTTGGGCAACAATTAATGAAGAGCTTTTTTGGTTTTGGAATAGATTGCGAAGAAAGGAATCAACGGATACGCTATCGTACGCAACTTTAGATCCTCGACGCATTGACACGGATTTTGTAATATCCTGCACGAAAACACACATTCATAGAATATGTATACATTGATAGGTATGAATTGCGGTCGGTTGACGCCTTCGCTCCTTATAAGCATTGCCGTGTTTTTTTTTTGCGAAAAAGCCGCACGAATTAACAACGAAGTTTACGTAATACACATCGGCCATCGATGAGGCTGCTGAATGTTCATGCCATGCAAGGCTGCAGACCCAGTTGTTGGTCAGGCAGAAAAGCCGGAGAGCCCAGCAATGTAGAACTGACAAGACACCGGTAGGCAATGACCGCATCCAACAGGTTATTGAACCCCTGGCCCAACGAAAGACCGTCGACGTTTTCCTCACCTAGCATTCCATCCTAGACCGACAGACAACATTTTAGACTTAGGCCAATAGCTAACGAAGTACGTTGTAAGACTTAAAATCTACTAAAACCCTGGGCGAAAGCCCATTTATCTTCTCCATTCAAAAATGGGAAGTAAGGAAAAGGTATACCTAATCACAATAATAATGATAATAATGACGAATTAGCCTTCAAAAATCAGTAATTTTCAGCACATGTTTAATAGTTTGCAATTTATCAAAACCAATAAGTGTACGTTAAATTGGTACAGTATATTCTTTGGCATTAGCTCATCTTCATTTGAAAGTTGACCAGCAAAAACTGAAAACTAAGAGGAGTGGGGCATAGTAATAATATATGCAAGCTAACAAATGAAACTAATTGAAAGATCTTTCAATATGATGTTTACGTTACGTTAAGTAACCAACTGTAACCAGAACATAGCGATTTTCTGTTTCGTACATTCAAAAAAGGGCAATATCATCTCGTGAAAAATATGATGTGGTATAGGTAAATTCGTATAAACACCTTCAGGCATTCATACAAATAATAAAGCAATATGAGTTCAATAAATTTGAGGATGTTAGGCTTTGATCAAAAGATTTTGAGAGTTCGTTTAGTTTAGGTCAGTTTTCAAATAAGCAGAGACGTGGTTAAAGAAATATACTCCATACTTTCACCATTTTCCCTCGTGCGACATAAAAGGAAGAAATAGCTACAAAGAAATGTATAATTTCAAGAGTTAGTCCAACGAAAATAGATTTGTGTAACGACATCCTAATTTAACTTCTTGATTACTTCATTATGAACAACTTCATCTACAAAAAGCATTTAAACAGTATTTAGGTTTTACTAATATTTCTGCTTAAGAGTTCTGGACGGTGCAGCTTTTAATTTAACATTTACTGTAAATACGGCCCAATCCTTGATTTTGATCAAGATGCAATAAGTATTAGTTTAACAAATTTTTTCTAAATTTTATATACTTATTAGTATCAATTTGTTAAACGNACTGGTATGTAAGGGTAAAAAAGTAGGGAAAGGGCGAATATAAAGATAGGAGACGAAATATTAGAAGAAGTGGATGATTTTAGGTATCTAGGAAGTCAGATAAGTCAGGGCGGAAGGAGTAGTAGGGATATAAAGCAGAGGATAGCGCAGGGTCGTGTCGCCTTTTATAAAAAGAAGTCATTTCTATGCTGGCGAACGGTTAATTGTTAAAGGTGTACGTTTGGAGTGCGACGCTGTACGGGTACGAAACATGGACTGTGGGCCCTGCGGAAAAGAAAGCGTTCGAAATGTGGTGTTACAGGCGAGTGATGAGGATACCGTAGATAGAAAACGAAATGAAAAGGTATTAGAAAGAATAGGAGAACAGGGGACTCTATGGAAGTCAATAAAAGATAGGCGAGATAGGTTGGTAGGATACCTTCTCAGGCATGAAGGTCTAGTCAGAGACATATTAGAGGCAGAAACAGGAATTAAGAGGAGTAGAGGTAGATCTATATTAAATTATTGTTCGGAAATAGTTAAGGATGTAGGTTGTTCAAGTTTTGGGGAAATGCGAAGATTGGCTCAGGACAGGAATGAGTGTAAGTGCGTGTCCAACCAGTCTTAGGACTGACGACCTTATGATGATACGTATCTATATTGTACAATAGAATAAAATATGAGGTACATTTGTAAATTTTTCCGATCTGACAACACTGGTTCTGCTTGACCGAGTCCTTATTATTCCGTTATGCACTTCTTCACCAATCGATTCTTCTTCTGCTAAAGCTTCAAGGTAATGCTTTGATAGGTTCGTGAGTATCCACCTAATAAAGAGATAATTGTCTTACCAAATATCGCACGCTACGGTTTCCTGCGCAGTTGATCAACCTGCTTAATTTTAGTCGACATTTACATCGATCACGAAAATTTTCTCCGAAACTGAATCATTAGAATTTCGTTTATAAACAAGATAAAAATAGAAGTCTTAAAATATTGTGGCTTAAATCAAAAAAGTATTTGCATTTTGTATTTAGAAGAAGTTACAAAATTTGCTACAGGCAAAATCCTTTTTTATTAAATTTTTTGAAACAGTGAGCACAACAAGCAAAGTATATTCGTAGTGGAGGGTAAAAAGTTACCATCACATCGTTACTGTGGCTCAAAGTTCTCGTATATCCAATATGACTACTTAAAGGGTTGTGCGCAACTACTAAGGGATTATCTTACCAAAAGTTAATTCTATCTATCCTCAACAGTTGAATATTAAATTTCAACCACTTTCTTATTTGGATGACTACCTTTACCTCAAGCAGTTTGTCGTTTAAGTCATGGGAGAAATCCGTTTACAGGTTTTAGATATAGTCGTATGTATGCATACATTTATTAATGGTTTATAAAGGTTTTCCTACGATTAATATTGCTATTTTCTAAGTTGAAATTTCATGTATGTTTTAATTAATTGCAAAAGTTGCAAATCAATGTGTAAACATCACTACCGATTCAATTATCTTTACGGTTCTACAAAGATAAGTTTTACTTAAAATTTAAATAATACATTGACAAAAAATATATTCATTTTTTCTACGCATTAGTATTAAATTAAAAAGAAACGAATGACAGGGACGTAGAGACAGAATGGAACTGCATTAAAATGTTCCTAAAGTCAGCAGCTAGAGATAAATTAGGTCTTAAACGAAACGAAAGTAGAAAACCCTGGATAAGAAATAGGATTGTAGGACTAATAGAAGAAAGGTAGAAATATAAAAATAGGACAGACGAAGAAGGACAAACACTATAAAAGGATATATAGTGAGAAAAAATTAGAAAATGTAGGGCAGCTAATGAATAGTGGATTGATATAAAGTGTAAAAAACTAGACGAAAAGTTTGAAGTAGGTAAAACGAATGAGGCATATAATATAATTAAAAAGTATTCTAGAGAAGTAGGGTGCACTAGTAATAATATAAGTAACGAGGCAGGGGTCATTTTGATAATAGGAGAAGGCAGATAGGTGGAAATATTTAGAGAACCTACACGAAGGTCATTAGTTAGGAGATATATTAGAGAAGGAAGATAGTGTAGAGATAGATGAGCTAGGTAATCCCATAATGAGAGAATAGTTCGATGTAGCAATAAAAAACTTATAAGGTGCCAGGTGTAGGTGAGATACAGGGGGAAATACTAAAACCTGCAGGACAAGATGTTAGAGATCGTATTTTTAAGCTAGTTAGTCACATTTACGAGACGGGGAAAGTCCCAGAGGATTATAAACGGAACGTGATAGTAACTATACTTAGAAAGAGTGACGCGGATAGGTGCGAGACATTTAGAACAATTAGTCTAACTTCTCATGCAAAATCTTTACTAGAAGCATACAGAGAAAGACGAAAAAAAGGCAAAAGCACTATTTGGGGAATATAAGGATCTAGCAAGGAAGAGTTAGAGATAGCTTTAAATAAAATGGAAGCGGTATTGACAAAAAAGTGTTGTATGAAAATAAATAAAAGTAAACCAAAAATACTATTATGCAAGGGAAGAAAAAGTAACGAAAGAGCGAATATAAAGACAGGAGACGAAAAATTTGAAGTGGCTGATTTTCGATACTTAGGAAGTCAGATAAGTCAGGATGGAAAGATCAGTAGATATAGATAACACGGGATAGTGCAGGGTCGAGTCGCCTTCAATAAAAAGAAGTCACTTCTATGCTCGCGAACGGTTAATTTAGAAATTCGAAAAGGATTGTTAAAGATGAATGTCTGGAGTGTGACGCTGTACGAGTGCGAAACGATTGTGCGTTCGAAATGTGCTGTTACCGGCGATTAGGTTGCCGTGGAGAAAGAAGGATAGAAATGAAGAGGTATTAGAAAGAATAGGTGAACAGAGGACTCTATGGAAGTCAATAAGATGTAGGCGAAGTAGGTTGACACCTTCTCAGGCATGTAGGGCTAGTCAGAGACGTATTAGAAGTAAAAACAAGAGTTAAAAGGACTAGTTTTGGGGAAATGCAAAGATTAGCTCAGGATAGTAAAGAATGGAGGTGCGTGTCCCACCAATCTTTCTTCTTCTGACGACCTTACGTTGATGATAATTGTATAATTTGACAATTGCTTTAAACAGAAACAAGGGTGTCCGTAACGAAAAAGACAAAAATGGAAGCTAATTTTGATTAAAGAGTGAAAATTAGAAGTCAAAATTTAATATTATTATAAATCAAGGATATTTCTTTTAAGAAGATGTGAATGCTCATTACATGATAAATTACCTTCAAGTATAAACTTGTTACAAAATGATAAGGTACATAATGACATTACTATGGTGTAATTTAATGAGTAAAGAATTTTATTTCAATATTTTTAATTAATATTAGCTAATTAACGAAACTTGTTTTGAAAAACTTGACGTGATATATGTAAATTTTTCAACCTACAGTTGCAGAAACCAATAAAGATCCCTTTATTTACTTATTACTTTAGTTTTTCAGCCTATGTATTTCTATTATACGTATTACATGGGAAAAAATGTGGGAATATTCGTTTTCTCCGTGTTTATACGCACAAAACAACCTTGCTCGTGTCTCAATGGAATTGCTAATTTCGCCAAAGGTATCATCTTCTCTGCCAGTCGAATTCTGTAAAGTGGTCAGGTTGTTTTAGTTTTTCTTTTTGCATGATACGCAGAAAAGAAATGTTGGTTTACAAACTATGTACAATACGTACAAAAAATCTACCTAGGCTTTCTACATTTGTCTTCGACATAGCTAGGTTGCCAACACATTCTTTGCTAATGTAATATAGCTATAGATTAGATTATTTTGAAAAGAAGAAGATAGTGTGGTGATAGAAATAATAAAAACAAGAAAAGAATTACGTATTCCAAATTCACCACAATAATTTTAAACTCACTTTTACTCCCGTGAGCCTACGTTTTTTAAAACAGTTGTGGTTAATTTGGGGTAAGTTTTTGCTTGTTTCTATTTTTTCTTGTTTTTATTTTATTTTTATTAGTTTTTATTGGTTCTGTTTGTTACTTCATATGAGTAGCATGACAGATTTATTAAGCAAATTGGTACAACTGATCAATATTCCTCAAAATACGCACCTTTTGCCTCGATACATTTTTTTAGGCGACTTTTTCATGCCGCGAAAGCGTCAGCGTAGGTCAGTTACGGAATGTCCGTAATAAGGTCTGCCGTGACATTGTGTTGGATGTTCTCGATGGAGTAACTAAGACCTTTCAGGGCTGCTTTCACGCAGGGTAAGAGAAAAAAGTCCGCAGAGGACAAATCCGGACTATACGGAGGCTGGCGGGATCACCGGAATGTTGATCAAGGCCGACCAGGTAATCGTTCGCAACGAAAGCGGTGTGGCAAAAGGCGCGTTGTCGTGATGAAGCTTCCGACTGTCTTTGATCTAACTTTGCTTGTGCGGTACCGCTCTTTTTAGCTTTTCCAGAACATCCAGATAGTAGGCATCATTCACGGACTCTCCAGACGGGACAAATTCGTAGAGAATGATCTCCTTTGCTCCAAAAAGGACGATGAACATTATCTTTGTCTTGTATTTGGACAAACACGAATCTCCCAAAACATATTGATAATTAACGTTTCCGTAGAAAATGTGTCCAACCGGAAGCAGAACTTAATCGTATAACGTTGTTTTGTCGAACTCTCCATCTCGCTGTGACACGATTACAAAAACACTTTCTTCCGCTCTGGGTGCTCAGAGCCAAACAAATGTCTGAAAGCTTAGCCCCGCACCGCCTTCCCTGGCCGGTAGAGTGCGCGCCGATCTAAGCTCGCGTCAAAAAATAGAGCTCATTACTTATGGAGCGGACCTTGTATATATATACATACATACAGAGGAGTATATTAGGTATTGCAGATTAATTGCTGAACACATTAAAGCAATTTGTCTTAAAATTAAATTTAGCAAGTTAGCGATTTGTTCTCAGACATATCGCCTCAAAATTATGTTGGTTGCGTCATCATAATCATGAAAATTGCACGACCATTATGTCCCATATACCGGCGTATATAGTTTTACGAAAAATTCGAGGATGAAGTTCGTTAGCCTCTTTTAGAAGTTACAAGGATCTATAATTCTTTTTTCCAGCACTGTTCATCACCAGAACGAAGCCAATTAAGCGCCCATTTCGCCAGTGGTACGGGTACGGAGAGCAGTATGAAGAAACCCGACGTGGCCTAATGGCCATTGCTGGCGAAATCTCTCTTGCGGAAAGAACGGGTAACACAACACAAAAAGCTCGCTCTTAATAAAAGCTCACTAATAACGTTCACATCATCATGTAGTTAACCTCATCGAAAACCCTAACTACTTGATTTGTATGTATGTATGTGTGGAATACACGTGTAGTATTAATCATAGAAGCGAACATCCTATGATCATTTTTTACTAAAGGAATTTATTACCGACACATCTCCGCAATTACTTTATACAGATGTTTATTTATAATTATTTAAATTGAATACATCGAAAAAAATATGAATTTCTATAACAAACTGGCTTCGTTCGCAGAAATTAATATTGTTTCTTCATAAAACCTTTTAACTCCCAATTCACCCTTACAACGTTTTAATTTTATGTAATGTCGTCATCTTAGATTTCAAATACAAACGTAGCAACATTTCATCCTTAAGGGTTGATTTTTAAAAATTGCCAAAACACGTATTTGCTTTATTTCGACAATGAGCAACCTTCGAGTAAATCCGAGTACAAATAAAATATACTCCATGGAAACGTTGCTACCACTTTTCATTTGAATAATAATATCAAACAGCATATATACCAAGTTTCGAGTAAATTCAACTATAAATAAAGTATGTCCCAAACGAAAATTGCAACACCTTTTTACCCCCCTTCCTTTGGAGGTTGAATTTTTTAAGATGTCAAGATAGGTCTTTCAGAAATTAAATGAGTGACCATTAAGACCAAGTTTCAAGTAAATCTGACCACAAATAATATATGTTTCATTTAAACACTGCAACTCCTCTTCACCACTCATCTCCCCCAACAAAGATTAAATTTTTTAACCAGTTTCAAGTAAATCGGACCAAAGACAAACTTGCAATCTTTGCAAACCCCTTTCAGCTTCCTAAAGAGGTGGAATTTTGTAAAATGTTGAAATAGGTAGATATGTATGTCACTAATTTTATATGAAAAAGCATAAAAACCAAGTTTCAGGTATATCTGACTATAAATAAAACACCATACTTAACCATAGCCAACATTTCGTTTTCCTGTCAGTTACGTTTTGTCATTCCATGTTAGCTGCGTTTTCTTATAGCACGTTTTAAAAAGTATCCTATGTCCGTTTCCTGGTTTTCCACCAATTTTCAGCCAAATCAGTTCAGCCGTTCTTGAGTTATAAATAGTGTAACTAAAACGACTTTCTTTTATATATATAGATTAAAAACAAATCCTTGTAAATGTTGTAACAATTCACAGCAGTATAATTGCCAATAATGATTGAATATTGAAGACACTGAGAATTATAAATGCAATTATTTATTATTCATAATAAAATTAATTTGTGTGTTATATCTATAAGTCAATTTTGGGAGCCCAAATAGTAATATTTTTTTCTACTTCTTTTATTAGTAAAATCCACTCTGTTTGAACTTACAATTTATAAGTTGACTCAAAAGTTTGGGCGGCAAAGCTGCCAGTTTATACAGTTTTTAATGTTATTAATTTAGTGATTAGCTAGCAGTTCAATTAAAGTGCCGGATTCTAATGAAATATTGCAATGGACACAGTTTTTGCCTCTTGAGATGAAGTTAAACTTCGTATTAAAAACTGAGATCGTATTTTCTTAAACAAATGGATAACTTGGTAGTCGTTTTACAAATTAAATAGTCGAAATAATTTTAGTTATACTTTCGAATTCCAAAGAACTCTACTATTATGGGTAAAATTTCGATTTTTTTTACTTTTTCTATTATTGAATGTGCCGCGTACAATCTACTTGGCTAGTATAATACCTACACACTCTGAAGTTATTTTATACTTACCGTGACAGTATAAATGAACATTTTTTCGAATATTCGTTTTTCAAGTTTACTGTATCAGCATAAAACCTTTATTTATTGATAATTTACATGTGTACATTTGTATTCAAATACAAACGTAAGTAACCTTCGTGACAGTCCACTGAGACCACTAAAGATTAGGCCCTTCGAAAGTCATCGAACTTACCAAAAACCTAAAGATTCACGTATTTAAATGCGTGACCAATGTAGGAAAGGTATTAAAATTTTTATAGTAGATGCCATCGTAAGGCAGAGCAGGTAAAAGTGGAAAACAAGTGGAAGGGTCTGTGACAGCAACGTCCTAGACAGGATCTCAGCATCTTAAGTCGTATCCGTTTTGTCGCATTCGAAGAAATTTAATGCTCATAATACAGAGAAAGGATAAAATAAAACTTAACGCTCTATACGATAATAAATTTGAAAGTTACTTTACGAGATAAAAGTGCTTAAGGTTACTTAAAAACAGAAAAAAAAAATGGAAAGTAAGTTACGATTAGGTACCAGTCGAATCTTTCCTCATAAAAATAGAAATAAATATCAAGCGCTACTAATAAAATATTTAAAGGTTTACTAAACAACTTTATAGTAGATAAGAAATCTGCTACAATTTCATGAATTTTACAACAAACCTTGGTAAGGTAGCTTAATATTATCTGTATCTGTTTATGTTTACAGTTTTCAAGTGCATTAAATTTTATTTTTAGTTTTTGAAGTTGAGTTCGTGAATTGTTGTGACACATGACACATGATTATAAACATAATTACAACTGAATTACCAGGTTTTAATAAGTTACTATTTATAATTTGTGTCAATTCTTTTCTATCGATTTTTTTAACAACTATATACTGTTGGATATTGGTCACTTATCATTGATCATGGAATATTCTTGATTATTTTCGAAAATTTCCCGTAAATTCCTTTGTTCGCGGTATAATTCATGTTTCTATAGCTTTTAGATAAAGGCCCAAGAACTATTGGGGGAAGGGAATCCACAATTTCCGTACTGTTTCTTTTAAAGATAAGGTAGGGATCTAAAATTATTAAAATTCTGCATACATAATACTTGAACAATCCCTTATTTGTTTTGTAAAATCCCTATTTATTCTGTTTGTCTCAGGTAACAAATTCACCTTTTAAGGATTAAGGATTTTTCCCCTTCTTATTAGATGTTCTAATTGTTTCTAATTATGACCTAGCAAAGCAATTGCTAATTTACGATAAGAAGTAATTTTATTTATGAGATTTGCACGCTTTCTAACGAAAATGTGAGAAATCATACAAAATAATGTAATATCGCAAAAACAATCGTGATACGGTTAGCATGTGTGCTTTGCTATTTTGGGCAACAATTAATGAAGAGCTTTTTTGGTTTTGGAATAGATTGCGAAGAAAGGAATCAACGGATACGCTATCGTACGCAACTTTAGATCCTCGACGCATTGACACGGATTTTGTAATATCCTGCACGAAAACACACATTCATAGAATATGTATACATTGATAGGTATGAATTGCGGTCGGTTGACGCCTTCGCTCCTTATAAGCATTGCCGTGTTTTTTTTTTGCGAAAAAGCCGCACGAATTAACAACGAAGTTTACGTAATACACATCGGCCATCGATGAGGCTGCTGAATGTTCATGCCATGCAAGGCTGCAGACCCAGTTGTTGGTCAGGCAGAAAAGCCGGAGAGCCCAGCAATGTAGAACTGACAAGACACCGGTAGGCAATGACCGCATCCAACAGGTTATTGAACCCCTGGCCCAACGAAAGACCGTCGACGTTTTCCTCACCTAGCATTCCATCCTAGACCGACAGACAACATTTTAGACTTAGGCCAATAGCTAACGAAGTACGTTGTAAGACTTAAAATCTACTAAAACCCTGGGCGAAAGCCCATTTATCTTCTCCATTCAAAAATGGGAAGTAAGGAAAAGGTATACCTAATCACAATAATAATGATAATAATGACGAATTAGCCTTCAAAAATCAGTAATTTTCAGCACATGTTTAATAGTTTGCAATTTATCAAAACCAATAAGTGTACGTTAAATTGGTACAGTATATTCTTTGGCATTAGCTCATCTTCATTTGAAAGTTGACCAGCAAAAACTGAAAACTAAGAGGAGTGGGGCATAGTAATAATATATGCAAGCTAACAAATGAAACTAATTGAAAGATCTTTCAATATGATGTTTACGTTACGTTAAGTAACCAACTGTAACCAGAACATAGCGATTTTCTGTTTCGTACATTCAAAAAAGGGCAATATCATCTCGTGAAAAATATGATGTGGTATAGGTAAATTCGTATAAACACCTTCAGGCATTCATACAAATAATAAAGCAATATGAGTTCAATAAATTTGAGGATGTTAGGCTTTGATCAAAAGATTTTGAGAGTTCGTTTAGTTTAGGTCAGTTTTCAAATAAGCAGAGACGTGGTTAAAGAAATATACTCCATACTTTCACCATTTTCCCTCGTGCGACATAAAAGGAAGAAATAGCTACAAAGAAATGTATAATTTCAAGAGTTAGTCCAACGAAAATAGATTTGTGTAACGACATCCTAATTTAACTTCTTGATTACTTCATTATGAACAACTTCATCTACAAAAAGCATTTAAACAGTATTTAGGTTTTACTAATATTTCTGCTTAAGAGTTCTGGACGGTGCAGCTTTTAATTTAACATTTACTGTAAATACGGCCCAATCCTTGATTTTGATCAAGATGCAATAAGTATTAGTTTAACAAATTTTTTCTAAATTTTATATACTTATTAGTATCAATTTGTTAAACGATGCTGAACTAACTATGGNTATATATATAGACTCTGTATTTACTGATGAACGTAATTATTATTGTACAATATCATTTCATGATTCTGTAATTAGTTTCTTTTGAATTATATTGTAGACTCACAATTCAAAATTTCGAGTGAAATTTTGTTGAACCTACAGTTTCACTTCTTTAAATTATGAATTACCATCGATTTTGGATCAGTTACTTTGTAGTTATAAAGAAATATTTAAGACCAGTATGTGTTTTAACGAATTGACGCTCCTTATCACCAATACGTAACGCCACTGCTTTCAATTCAGAGAATAAGTGGCTAAATGGAAACAATTGCTCCTTGGCCTTTAATTTGAAGGAAGAAGAACATTATTTGTAAATATAACCTAACTATTTTTCAATCAAATTAAGTGGAAACGCCGAGTTTATTATTAAGTGAAAATATAAAACAATTACTGTTTTCATTGTGTTATGTCTAACATTAAAAGACTGTCTCTGGCAAGCTTTTGAAAACCAACAAGAGAGGTATGGAAGATTTCGAATGGAATGTATCAAACGAAATACACTTACTAGAAGCAATGGTCGGACATAAACCAGTTGGTTAGTTGGTTTTTAACTACTCTCAGTTAAAAGTATAATATATAAATTTTAGGAATAAATAAACACTTTCAAATGGCAGTTATCTGGGAGAAATTAACAACAAATCTAAACAGAGATATACCTAGTGAAAAAATTTGGTCTCATTTGGATGTTCTTTACAATTTAGAAGCATTGGATGACATGGAGATAGTTCCTTTTCCTAATAATGAAGTAGATTTTTATTTACCTGATGCAGAATATGGAGTTTTAAAGGCAAAAAAAGAAGAAAAATCAGAGGAAAGAAAAAGTCTACAGAAAGGTAGAGAAACTCCAAAAATGATAAAGGAAACTAAAAGGGATGACAAAACAGGTGGAAAGGTGTTCAAAGAAGCTCAAAGAAGGGACAGCAGAGATAGCGGAAAGGATTTCAAAACTGCTTTTTCTGGAAAAAAAGAAATTAAAAAAGATGTAGATAAATCAAAATCAGTTAAAAGTAGATCTTCTCTTAGTACACATTCAAGAGATGAAGGTAAAAGCTATAAAAGTAAAGCTGATGATACTCCAAGAACAGCTAAACGTCCAACTAGGGGAAGCCTTAAACCTGATGATTCTGGTAGTAGTGGAAAGGCCAGTCCTATCAATACAACACCTGGAGGGACTAAAAGACGTCGAACTTGATACTTTACTGACTGAGTGACTATTATTAAACACTTCCTTTATATTTTTATTAATGATACAGACTGTTTAATACAAATGATATTTAGGTTTTTAAGACAAACGAATACAGTTAGTTATATAACTTGCATTGGTATATTTTGACTAATGAACCATATATAGAGTAATTTTGTAATAAATATTTGTTTAGGATTTATACTAATAGTTTAATTAGTGGATACTTCTTGTAAATAAATTATAGTTATTCTGTTAATTTAATAAAAATCTTAAGCATTTAATAAAACAATTCATCCAGGGGTAATTAAGGTAATTAAATTTCTCAGAAAAAGTCCAAGATACACATTGAAAAG
>NW_020438956.1:714434-720668 GCF_000699045.2 Agrilus planipennis
CTATAACAATATTTATTAAAAAAAAAAAAAAACGAAGAAAAAGGAATATCTATAATGGAGTAAGTTCACCAAAATTATTTATTGTGCCCGAAAATTGTTTTGATCTGTCCGACTAATAAATATTGAAATATTACCAAATAAATACTCTTGATAATGATCGTATAGATGGAAGCGGTTGTAGAGCATAATAAATAATTTTGGTGAAACCACTTCATAATATTTCTCTTTTTTTATTGAATAAACATTTTATTGCGTAAATTGAATTACACCCCGCAATTATTCAATATTTAAATCTTCCACATTTTTCACTACAGTGATGCAAACTAACGACTTCAAATTCAGATAAGTATTAGAAAATGGAATCGAAAGATGAGAAAAAGATAAAAACAAAAATTTTTTGTACTTATTCAGTAAAGCCAGTGGAATATACATTACTTTAGTTTTGGCTAAATTACAAATTTTGAAAATATCAAAATTGGTTTTAGTGAAAGACATTTACCGCCGTGTATCTTCGAAATAAAGCAGCTTTCGCATTAACTTATTTATTAAAGGATAAACTATTCTTATTGTTAGTATAACGCGGGAAATAGCCTGTGGAAGTTTTGCCTTATGTTTAATAAACAACTTAAGGCAAACAAGGCAAATATCTTTTAGGGAAAGTGGAAAATAGAAGTGAATGATATCACTAAAGTGTTCACCGTAAAAGAATACAATTTACCGCGATTTAAAGTTTTCTTGGAAAATCCTAGGAAAATTTATTCGGACTCCCAAAGCAATCGGTTTCTTGTATGTGCCAAGTAAGTACTAAATTAGGACTTCAGCAAGAAGTAAACTAAAATTTACATTACTAGGATCTATTCATTTAACGGGTTACAAATACTAAACAACAGAAATTTGAATGCATGCTGTGTATTTTTTAATTAGAAATCGGAGTCATTCTTATTAATTAATCGTTAATACTTTGAAAGCGCTATTTTATTCAACGAACACGTTTGACCATATCTTTAAGACACTTTTTTTAGTATAAGATTATCAGATACACTTGATTGACCCAATTGATTAGGGGTGTGATATATGATAAACTACTATATTGTTTTATTCATACAATAATAGTTCTTATTTTGTCTCTGTTTTGCTAACAAGAACTAAAGTTATATTGAATTTCAGTGGAATTCATTTATTATGACTCCGCCTATATAGATCAACCGCTTAAAATGAAGTAATTGCAGTGTTAAATTTGTTTTTCATATTAAATTCTCTGTAGGAAAGTTTGGATATAATGACTCCGTTTAAAATGACATATCGTTTATTATAACTGGTTCTCAAAAAATCATTTCCGGATATAGTGACCCAAATGTTTAATAATAACATTTTCGCTCATTTTTCTGACCCTTATGTATATTGATATTACAATTCATCGTTCTTTTTCTTTTTCTGTTAATAAATATATAGAATTTGTGGTTTTTCTCTCTATTAAACTAAATAACTAAAATAACTAACTAACTAAAATAGAGAGTTGTTTATTATTTAAGATTATGCTTTGTATGACGCCTGCTTCGTATGACGTATTCGTCATTTCCCTTCGATTTCATTATAAGCGGATTCTACTGTAATTCAATACTAAAAAAATTTAAAAGCTTCAAAGTCACTTGGTATCTTGTTGAATATGTTTAGATGTTGTATTCACACACAAAAATATAATGGCAAATTGTGTACACATAATGCTTATCTTACAATTAATTATAGATACAAAAGGAGTTTCCTAATTTATTGTATTTTCATGTCAATCGCTATGTTAATTAGTTTATTGCCCTTTAAGCGAAACTCTGAGTAATTTGTCTCCTTGATATTACGAAATAAACATGATACTTAGGTACTTTGTAGATTACAACAAATAAGCATGTCATCATTGCCTATATGAGTTTATTAGTAACACGCACACGCGCTTGGCATCAGTTTTTAATACAGAGAAAACTTTCTTTGGTGTACTCGAAACATATCGAATTGAGAGAAAATATGAATATTCAAAAATTCGAATGGGTATACTTACAAATAGTACCAGTAATAAGTTTACTATTGATAAAAATGTCCGGTCGGAATATGTATAGGTACGCCGAGTATTTCGTTGAATCATTCAATTGGATTTTTATTTTCTAATATTAGTTTTATTGAACGTGTGTTGTATGAAAAATAAAATTATAATAATGTAATTGCTATTACACTAAGGGAAGTAGATATTACAAATGATTTTTATAGGTACCTATATCTTTAGCTTACTTCCCATTAGATATTCATAGCATAGGTACTTATTTACAGTTAGTAAATATTTCATATTTTTTAAAAGAAAGATTATGGTTTCCATTTGCAAAATATGCAAAGTTTCTGAAAAACAAATAATTCATTTTATTAAAAATTCAGTCAAAAGATTTTGTGTAATAAGGATTATAATCCAGATTAGAGAATTATTGCTTTAGTTAATGTNATATTAAAAAATTATAATAAGTCTGATTCATTCAAAATAATGGTCTTAGTATTTGCTTTTAGACAAAATTAGAAGTAGATTGATAAAAAAAACAATTCTCCAAACTTAAAATTCAATTTTCGCAAAATGTACAAGCTGAAAACGTAAAATCTAGAAAAAAAATGTATAACTTAGTTGTGATTTGGTCGTAAGTGCATGGACCAAACATCAAATTTCGACATTCTACGTTTATTAAAAAAGTGTGCGAAACGACAGGCCATACAGCTCATGCGTGCGTGTCTAAGACGCGTGGTTATGGTATAAAAGCCATTGTGAAGTGGTATCAAATAAAACCCACATATCTTTATGTAAGAAAAATTCAAAATATTGAAAAGGTTCATCGTAGTCTGTCCACATGACTGAATGTACAGAGATGTTTTGAGTAAAAACTTTTTCACTTATGCAGCCCATTTACCACGTAGATCTAATTACTAAAAACACAAGAAACTGGAAACTATGTGTAATCAACTAGATTATAAACAAACTCGAATGCCAGATAAAAGGATATGTCAAAGTTCATTACGGAAAATTAATTGAAATCCATCATAACATTATTATCATTATTACTTGGTTTCTGTAAGCATATCACAAGACAGTCATTGAAAGATATTGACCAGTTTCACGCGCGAAAATGAATTTCAACAACCTTTCATTCGTTATCAGCATTTTAGTTTGCGCCATTGACGAAAGGTAAATATTTTTAAATGATAAGATGCATGAAAAAAAAAACGTTACTTTTCAGTATGTTGTATAAGCAAAAAGAAGCGGGATTTTTGTTTATATATCCGAAAGCAATAACTTCAACATTAAATGAAACTGTTTGTTTATCAGTTTATGATGCTATTACCCCCTTTAGAATTTCCGTAGACTTGAAAATAAGAGAAAAGCATTTTATTAAAAGACATATTATTGAAAATGGTAAGTTCTTTTTCGTATTTTGAATGCTCACATACTTACTTAGTTTTATTTATTTTACAACGCTTGTTATAAGTGTATAATAATTTTAATACTTATAAGTCTATTAGAATTTTATTAGATATTGTACGTATAACAACAGTAACTTTTTAACTTTTAATCGCTGTCCATGACCTGAAAAAATTAGATGCGCATCTTCATTTGGTCAAAAAAAATCTTATCAATGCTCATGGTATCGCACTTTTTTCTACGATTTTATTCATAATATAATGATAGTAATACCAAAGCTGAATATGTTTAACACTGAACATTATCAAAGTGATTGAATATACGTATGAAGAATGGTCAGTAATATCACGAAGTTAATTCATTCATTATTTTTATTTAAACAGATAAAATCAAATTAAACAATGAACTGCTGGAACGATTTAGTGTTTTTCTTTTATTTTATAGTAGAATTCCACCACCGTATTAATTTCAAATATCTCAAATTAAGAAATTTTCAATGAAAAGTAATTTTTCAATGACGCAATTATTAATGTAACGTTTTTAAATCTCAGAACACGTAGGTAGATATCTATTTATAAAGAAATTTTAGACATGTAAAAGACATTTTGCATTTGCTATGATCCATTTTTTTTATATTTTGATTTTAGCCCATGATTGTTTTGAAATAACTGTTCCAAAATTACGTTACCGGGCAAAAGATGTCCACTATGGAAGTTTACACTTACAAATCGAACTGAATAAAACCATACAGACTTCACATAGTCAGGGCCCCATATTGATATTTCCAAATAATAATAAATATTTTGTTGAAACTGATCGAAGTTATTACAAACCTGGTGATATTGTAAGAATTCGAATTTTGGTCCTTAATAGTCAGTTGAAACCACCAGAGTATTTAAAGGTATTAAAACTAAACAAAAACATCCTTCTTATAAATTCCTAAAACATTTACATAATTCATAATTTGTGATTGAACCAGAGGTTATTGCTTATAGTGTTGCTTTAGTGCATAAGCACACGATCAGTTAAGAGCTGATAATTAATTGGTGTTGGTGCTTAAGTCAAATTCTGATTTGCGACGTTTCGAATGTACATGCACTAAACCAACATTACGTACATAATTTTTTATAATTGTTAAAACCAGAGATGTGATTTATTTGATATTTTATTTGAAATACTATTCCAAACGTATTTTCTATCTGTAAAATGCAAAATACATTTTACCGTTAAAAGTTTTGCTAGTATCACCGATTAATCATTATATAAAATGATGAATGAAAGTTGCTCACATTGGCTATTGAAGGTATTAGAAGCTTAAAAAGAAAACAAAGACATTCCGTGAATACCTTCTAATTCTTTAACTGAAGAGAGCCCAAAA
The DNA here is from genome assembly GCF_000699045.2 of Agrilus planipennis. Classification (NCBI taxonomy): domain Eukaryota; kingdom Metazoa; phylum Arthropoda; class Insecta; order Coleoptera; family Buprestidae; genus Agrilus; species Agrilus planipennis. Next base: position 719,258 of record NW_020438956.1, read on the forward strand.
AATTCTAAACTCCTTGGAAACAGATAATCTAAAATATTGAATCGATAATGTTTTCCGGATTCAACGTCATGATCCATGGAATTTTGAAGTTCCAAATTGATATCAGCTCCTGCTAAATCACCGCTTATCGTACCTTTAGCAAGGAACTACGAAATTCTGTGAATTACGACAAAACAGCCCTCAAAACAATATCTAATTGATATACTTCAGCTGTGTAAAACTGGAAAACTACAAGATGTTGTGGTGTGCTAATAAATGCCCATAATCCAAAATTCTTAGAAAACGATTCGGAAAACTTCACTTATTAGATAAATCCAAAGCTAAAGAAACTATGGATTCCGTTTCTTTCTCTTATTACAATGTGTAACATATCAGAAACAAAATAGTGTGATAAATATTTTGATATAAAATGATTGATGTTGATTTTACATCAATACAATTATTTGCGACCCTATTTCGGCTCTGATCTTTCACGTTAAACAAACTATTTTGACATCAGTGTCTTTTTTCCAATTAAAACGGGTTAACAAAGGCAAATAAGGAAACATATAGAAGAATTATTTGTTGCTGAACTGAAGAAACTATATCATAAATATAGAAAAACTATATATCTCAATCACTTCAAACAGAAAAATGTGAATATTTGGAGCTGGTGATATAATGATAACCACTGTTAGTGTAGAAAAACTCCAATGAGAAGATGCCTGCAAGGTTTTCTTGGAAAATATTAATACTTAAGTAAATGTAGAAAATTAAATAGATACTACAAAAAAGTATTTTTTTGAAAAAAGTATTTTGAAAATACGTATTTTGCATTTAGCATTTGAAATACAAAAGGGAAATCTATTTTGTATTTTACATTTGAAATAACAAATCAAAAAAGTAGTTGCATTTTGTATTTAAATACTTTTAAAAAACATTTTGCACACAGTACTCGTACATCTACATCAATGTAACGAAGCCAGAGAAACAAAGCAAATTTATTTGGCATTTACATCAACTCTTCACGATAGATATCTACGCGACATTTCCAATTAACACCTAGTTGTGCTGTTTTGAACAAAATGCTGCGATTACTTCCAAAGCGTGTCGAATTTTACGTAACACTGCTGCACACGATCGACGAATCGATGATGAAGCTGAAATTGAATTTACAACAAACAAAGGTAAAAAAAGGTTTCCATTTTCGACCGTGCATATGGAGCGAAAGCTGAGGATGTGTGTGCGAAAATTATAGGCGAAACGTTGGACAGATGGATCGGTGCAAGTATGATTAAGGATTCAAATAAATGATTTTCATTTCCTTCGGATATTGGACATCATCATGAAAAAATAAATTGAAATATCAGACGACTTTTCTCTCCCACGAGGATAATACACACACACATACACACATATATATATATGAAGT